>NC_081420.1:89489496-89651996 GCF_949786415.1 Peromyscus eremicus
GATCCTGTGAACAAGCTTAACCGCTTGATGCACTTGCTTTCCAGAGCTGAAAACCGGGGAGGGGTGCAACCACCGCCAGGGAGATGGCTGGCATTAGTGACGGGGCAGTAAGCGGAAGAAGGTACATTCGGTAAGAGCCACTGTCATGGCTCTACTTAAAACTCACACCCGCAGTAGACTTGACCTGCCGTGTAAGCATCAGAGACCGTTGTCTCAGCTCCCAGCTACTGGGGAGAGGAGGCCTCTCCTTACTGTGCCACAGCTGAGTGTTATCTCAGTCTGAACATTCATAGGGATAGAACAGACCTAAGGCCAGCCAGCAGTGAGGACACAGCCACGGTCTATTGAGGAGGCTGTGGTTGTTTCAGCTGTAAGAAATCCCATTATGGAGTTAAGAAGTATGTGTGTGTGCATGGGTTCACATGCATATGGACCTAGACATGACATGCACACATTACACATAAATATACTCATACATATGCACATGCATACACACATATGCCATACACATGCACACACATAGGCACATTCAATATGTGCTCATAAACATAAGCAAAAACACAAAGAAATATATGTATACATATAAACATATTTGCACATGTACAGGTATGCACATGCTCATACACACAGAAACATACATGGATGCATAAATATACACAAACACATGTACACACAAACCCATAAACACACATTCACAAATGCGCGCGCGCACACACACACACACACACACACACACACACACACACATACACACACACAGACTACATCCTTACAAATTCACCAGTGGATTCTCACAGAAATGGCAGGTATGCCTTTAATGCTGAATTAATCATCCTATATGCCCACATCTAAATATTTTACGTTAACATGGAGGCAGTAAGTGCCTCTTTGGTTGGGCAGGAGAACAACACACCAGTGTTGATGTGAGGTGCTGAGCAGGTCTCATTTCCTAAGGTCATTCAGACACATTGATAGACCTGTTCAAATCCATTCAGATCATTGCCCGAGTGACGCAACTAGAATTGCCCAGAATCTTGCGTTAGGTGTTCGACTATGAATATCTGCCCTTGAACTGCTTTCAGGTCAGGTGGCAGCAGAGCCTGTTCATCCTGGGCATGTGTGCTAATGGCACACAAGGGCCATGCTCGTCCTGGGGCCACTGCTGTCCTTGCTCTGCCTTGTTCTTTGACCACCATTGCCCTGTTGAGCTTTGTACCTGAGACAGTAAACCCTGAGTTCTCTTCAGTCACTGTGGTCGTGAGCAGTGGACGGCACGTCTTAGTCAACAGCAGCTGGCATCACCATTCTTCATCACCTCATCACTCATCATTCCACTGGAAAAGTAGGTGTTTATCTGTACTTTGCTCAGCTTTCAAACCACAACTCAAAACAATGAACAATGACTCGTGTATAGAGTCACAGATGGATCAAATCTATCACACCCTCATTCTGTGTAAGGAAAGGGTGATGACATCCTGTCCCCAATGACCACCTAGTCTTGGCGAAAAGGCAAAAGTCCACATTTGGCCTGGCAGGGTAGATGGTCCGCAGCACACTCAGACACAGCCATGACAGAAACCTGACATGCTTTTGTTACCCACGTAGCGTGGATGCCATACACCCTAGCTTTTCCCCTGACTCCAGCCTGCTTCTGGGATCACCCACAGCCTCATAATAACTGCACAAGTGACTTAACACTTGTCACAGTGGGAAAGCTCCAGGAACCCTCAAGGCCCAAAGGCAGAGTCCATCCTAATAGACGCAGTTGGCAAACATTCAGAGCTCAAGTTCAGAATGCCTCTCAGCCCAAGTTGTCCTGGGTGGGCCTAAAGATCAAAGGATGGAAAGAGAATCCCTGAGAAGGGTTTACCCAGGGAAATGGACCTTGGAATGAGAACTCCACCAGGAAGGGGCCTTACCATCCCCCTGCAGGGAGAGCCTAGCTCCCAAAGTGTGTGGCCTGGAACACAAATAGGTAACTGTTTCTCTAGGAAGTAATGTGTGGGTTATCCAGGGGTACTCATCCGGGTGTTGCTGCAAGTGATCCTAAAATTAAGAGATCAGAAGAACGCTGGGTGTGGTAGAATAGACTTAGAATCTCAGCACCTGATTTTGTGGGGAGAGGGCAGTGCTGAGGCAAAATGATTATTACAGGTTTGGGGCCAGCCTAGGCTACATAGCAAGACCCTGTCTCAAAACCAAAATCAAAGGAAGAGCTGACCGGGAAATGGAGTTGACAGAACATACTCCCTCCACAGGGCCACAGGGGGCAGGTAGAACTACAGTGGGGATGAACTCTGGCTGTCTCCAATGGAGTGCATCTGACTTTCTTACATTAGCTGAATTGTGATGGGCCTGCCACTCCCCTTCCTGGAATCTGGTCTTCCTCTGTGAGAAGGCATGTTTGTTTCCTTCTCAGGGAGGCTAAGAAAACCAGGACAAGAATACACAACATACCAGACAGACAAAGCCACCGTGAGACTCTACACACCAAGAGGGCAAAGCTTTATGCATCTTTTTCAACATTCTGCATCCCAGAGCCCAAAAGCATCTTCGGAAACTGTCAGGCCCAGAGAAATGGCTCAGCAGGTAAAGTCATTTGCCATCAAGCTCAGAGACGCTGGGTTCCATCCTCAGGACCCATGTGATAGAAGTAAGAACCAACTCCCGAAAACTGCCCTTTGAGAAATACATGCACATAGTGGAAAGTGTACACACACACACACACACACACACACACACACACACGCACACACACACACACGCACACACACACGCGCACACACACACACGCTCTATATGCACACAAAAAGTAAATAATAGTAAGTTAAAATATTAAAAATAATTCGTCCACACCTAGCCATGGATTTGGTAACTACAGGCCCCAGTCTGCTGCTGTCCTCTCTGGCTACAAAATGTGTGTGCCAGACAAATGGGCATTGCAAAAACCAGACCCCAACAGGCCACTAGAGAAGGATGGAGGCTGTGTTTCTTCACTCTGAGACCACCCCTTGCTTCTCTGTAGAATGGGGGAGCAGGAAGCTCTGGCTTAGAGGAGAAACCATAGAGCATGCTGTGGCTGTTTTTTAAATCCCAGATCTTGGAAACAGATTGACTTTGTGTCAGTGAAGATAAAAGGCGTGAGTTTACATGTTCCAGGAGAGAAGATGCAGGCAGAAAGATCAACTTGGAAGAAACTAAAGTTGGAAAACTTGGTTTAAATTATTCCACAACTTAGATAAAGTATCATAACTGCTTCGGAGTTCTGAAACAGGAAGGCTGAAAGGGTTTTGTGTTTACAGGGTGTTTGCAAAGGATGTGACAACACCACTATTCAGCTCAGTCAAGGAGAAATTAAGCGTCAGAGACAATGCAACTGCATTCAGGCTCTCGAGTATTTTCTGAATGAACCAAATATGCAGGATGTGGCCTGGGTCAGACTTTGCAACAACTCCTGGAAGGTTCATCAGGCCCCTGGGGAGCCTACCTCTGGAGGGAAGCATTTGCAAAGATCCCCACTCTACTCCTGATTTTCTCCAGGGGAAAGAAAAAAAAACAAAGAACCACCTAGACATTCAAATGTTTTCAAATTGATTTTTTCTAGAACATGGTGCGGTTGTTTGCTTGTTTGTTAGTTTCCTCTCAAAGCTGGTGACTGTCAGGAAGGGCTTTTGTTACCATTGTTTATCTCCTTTCCTGTCTGGTTTTCCTTCTCAGGGGCTTCTAGGAGGTGACTGCATTGCAACCCTGTAGCAAGGGCCTGAGCCACCCACTACTGCAAATGCTCCAACTTAAGGCCGCTCACCGCTGCCCCAGGCTGCCCTTTACATTTTTGACTTCAAGGGGAAATTGGGAGGGGGAGCATCTTCCAGCCTAAATGGCTGCCCCAAGATGCCACTAAGTCTTCTAGTCTCCCTCACCGGCCTTTCAGGACATGGAGAAAGGGTTCGGGGAGCAGCCCTGTTGGCTCCAAGCATCCTCAGACAGAAGGGAAGAGGCTGTACAGGAGGAAATGAGTGGTACCAGGCTTTGCTCTGTTACTATATTGGGTATAAAAATGCTTTCAGGGCTTTGACTTTTAAATGATGTGGCCTAGCAGGGGTTCACTGAGCACGGGCAGGCTGACACAGAAATAAGCATATTCGTTCAGAAGAATGGCCTTTGCAACTTGAGGTACCAAACTCAATTGGATAATGAAACGCTGGGAACTCCATGGGATATTTTTTCACCTCTATAAAGAACATTCAATTAAATTCTTTTTCATTTGGACAGGAGGGGTGGAACAGATCCCCCCCCCCTTTTCTACACAAAGTATCTTCTTGGCTCGTGGCCCATTTTTTCCCCTCCTCCTTTTTATTGCCTCCTGCTCCCCCTCATAGTGCGCACCCTGCCTCCTCCCAGGTTGATGGAAATTCCCCACGTTGCTCCTGTGGGTACTCGTTATGATAAGCCACACAATGGCTTTTGCTGGGTGATGCAGTGGTGATGCTTCCAGAAGCTTCTGAAGCCTCCCATTTCATGGGCCATGTGCTCAGCTGCTTCTAAAATGCCTTAATGCTGTGAGGGTTGTGTTTAACGTAGCCATCTGTGAATAACTCCATCAGGGGCACACTCAAATCCAAAGTCAGAGTGCCATCCTGCCCCATCTGGGTCATAAAGAAAGATATTTCCCAGCTTAGGAGGTGAATGCTGGGGTCCTTCCAAGTACACGGGAGCCCTGCAGAGCCCAATGAACGTGCCTGTGGACTTCTTGTAGACAAGTCAGGAGTTATATCATGTGACCTATGTATATTCAGGCTGTCTTTCTTGGAATGAGACATGAGGAGCACAGAAACAGATAAAATGCTCCTGAGGACAAGGCCATATATTTATTTATTACTTATACTGTTTTAATTTTTTTGCAGAGCTGGGAATGGAGCCCAGGACCTTGCCTATAATAGGTAAGTGGTCCACCACTGGGCTGCATCCCCAGCCCAAGAACACATATTTAGTTCAGTTCAGTGCACCTGGATTGAGGTCCTACCTCTACTAGGCTTTGACTTTGTGTTGAAGATATGCTGAGACACACAACATGATATCTACATAGAAACAGGTGAATACAGCGTGAGTCCCATGAGTTACAAGAGCCCCAGGGTGGCTCTGAATGTAGGCCAAAGAAGGAATTATAAATGCGCTTAAAACATTAAAAGGTTTATGAGATTAAAGAAAATTGGATGGTCCTCCTCGAGTGTGCGCTCTGTAAATGACAATGTCGTGTCATAATGTCAAAAGGTTAGATGTGTGTGAGGGTGGGAATGGGCCTTATAGCCAGAGCAGGAACTTAGGCTGGATTAAAGACTCCTAGGGAACAGGTAAACAACTTTCAGAAAATCTAGAAGCCCCCAGAATTGTACATAAGCTAAAGGTACCTCTGGATAATACACAAATGTATGTTCTTATTTCTTTATCAGATTCAAAGAGAGATCTACCCCACCCCACCCCCCACTCCACGTATCCATCAAAACACCATCTGTTAGGCAGGTATCTTTATCCATGGTCTTGTCCCAAGCACATGAGAATAGGTGTTGAGTGAACAAATGGTGACTGATCCTTTGAACAAGGACAACATCCATGCTAGGAGGCAGACAGAGCAGCCAGGGAGCAGGAGCCCCGAGACACCGGCACAAAGAGACGTTGCAATCAGCCCTTATCAGAAGCTGCAATAATATGAGGTCAGGACACTAGGGAAGGTTCCAATCGGGACAGCTCTTGTGAGGAGAGGGTCATGTTTTATTGGCTAGAGGCTCAACACTGATCCCACCCCCAAACAAAGGGTTCATAGGGGGGCACAGCCTCAAAACACAGGAATACAGGAATCTTGACAGCCACCCCTGTGGTGAACAGACACTCTTCTCTCTTCATGTTTATTGAGCCAAAGAGGTTTTCTATGACTGTTAATATGTCCAAAAGCCCTATTTGAGAAATATTGATCTAAAGAATTCTGGAAGAGCAGACTTATTATAAGTGTGTGTGTGTGTGTGTGTGTGTGTGTGTGTGTGCGCGCGTGCAATGTAGTTTGACTCTACGGGGCAGATGTCCCACCAGCTCCAGAACGGCCTAGGCAGGAAGCAGTCTTTCCTTACCTAGTGAAGGAGTATTTTCCACACACAGGGTGGCACAAAGTATCGGGGAAGCCCCTGACTGCCTCCCTCCCCAGGAGCAGGCCCAAGGCAGTTGCCCACAGCAAAGGAGCAGAACTTTGCATGAGGCCTCTTCACAGCCTTTAGGCGGGACACAGGATGCCAAAATCTGAAGACAATCAAGAAATTCATAGGATGGGAAGAAGCCACCCAGACCCCTGAGCTCAGCACTTTTCAAAACACCAGTAAATCCCTAATCTTAAAATAGCAAATATTTACCTTTAAAAATTAAAACTTAAATATTAAATTAAAAAAATTAAAGAAAGCATTTGATGTTTCTGTCATGACAAAAAAAAAAAAATCCAAACCAAACCAAAACCAAGTGGATTCTGGTACTAATAGAAATAGGTTTGTCCTGCCCACCTGACCGCCTAGTCATCCCTCATCAGTAAATACCCCAGAATGTTCTTTGAAAATCTTTCTCTATCTTCTCCCCTCATTCAAAGTTGGAAGAAAACTGACCCCTGAGAGACGAAGTGTCCTTTTACTGACCCACCAAATCTAAGCCAATTGCTCTTGGACCTCCTTGAGGTGACCCAGAAATTGTGGGCAAGCTGTGTGGCAGCATGCAGCAGCTTTACTGAGCTTCCTCCTGATCATGCCAACGCCCTCCCTGGAGAGGCTTGCAATCGCTGTCATCAACTCCCAGCTCGGGGACTCAGACAGAATTAGCTCTTTGTGTAATTAACCAGAGGAACACTTAGAGTTTGTGACATCTCTAATTTCTCTGAGCAATCCAACCACACAGAAATGGAATGACCACCAGCTGCCTCTGAAGCCCTCAGGGTACCTTGAGGGTCTGGTGGGAGGTGAACGTCTGAGAGAAATGGGAGGAAGCCAAGCACAGGGCTGGGCAGGAGTGGTTATATCAGCTTTGAGTCTAACTCGGCTCCTTGGCTCTCCTCAGGATAACCAGAAACGAGCAATACTGTGAAAGAAAATTCCTTTGGAACCCAGAGGAGAGCCCAAAAAGGAAATGAACAATTGAGCAGCAGCCTGGTGGGGACTTGACCTGGAAGCTTGCCTCTACCTGTGCCCAAACCTTGTCTGTGTTCTCTCCAGCATCCGCCTACAAAAGTCGATCCAAAGGCTTAATGAGCCAAAAGGCATTTAGAGTCTCACATGTGAATTATGCCACCGATTCCTGCTTCTTTAATTGGATGCAAATAATATCACCTGGGCTTCACATCCCAGGATCCGTCCGGCTTTTTGTCACAAGGCACTTTAATGCACCCCATTCGGAAAAGCCTGGCAGGAGAGGAAGACATTAGCTGTGAGATGTGCAGGCTTGTGCCAAATTTGCGAACACTGGCAGCTAGACCTATAGATAGAATGAGGGGTAATTTCATGCAAATTCTCCCTGCTATTCCTTGAGCTCCAAGATTAGAGATGTCAGAAATGTAAGTGTGCTATTGCTTAATAACACAAAGAGCTCATTCAGTCCGATTCCCTAAGCTGGGCCTTAAGATGGGAGGTGGTGAATGTATGGAGGAAAGTTCTTCTGAGAGTGAGGCTGGAAGACGCTGCTATGTACCGAGATCCTGGTTCCTGATGGGGAAGTGGGGCTACTGAGCCACATCTAGGCAGTATCTAGAAGGCTCCTGTGGTCCTTGGGCTTTTGTGGTGCAGGCAGATGTTTGATAGTAATGAGCTTGTGGGCTGTGGGATGAGCTATGACCACAGGGTTGGTGATGAATCCCAGAGGACGTGTGTGGAGTACACGACGCACCTGACCTGACCTGTTTAGGGGTTGAGTTCTCTTGGACACTTTCTTTTACTCCTTCCTACTGGTTTCTTGGGCACAGGCTTCTCCGTGTTTGTAGGCTGGTTTTTATTTGGTCATTTTCTCTGGGAGCATCCTGAGTTATCATTCAAACAGGAAGCATCTCAAAGAGGATTTTAAATCTTACAAGTCACATGAACTAATGGCACTCCTCAGGTGACCCCTTTCTCCTACTCACTGGACTGGCATAGGGTTGCATGTGAGTCCCTGGAATTACCGATTTCAGTGTTCAGGTAACTCTGAAATATCCATGATTGTCTCTCAGATTAAAAACTATATACTCCTCCCTCCATTCCTTGCTCTGTCTTCACTGTCTCACACTTTCATCCCTAACTTTCCTAGAGGAAGGAGAAATGTCCTCAATTAGGAATCCACAGGCAGTTTCACAGATTATCAGATTTCCGGAAGAAAATAAATCTCAATCTAAACAGCAGATGCCTTTAATCAATGTGTGACTTCCTGTGTTCTGACATGGGACCAGGCCCTGACTTCCACTGCCGGATGAGGAAGCTCTGGAGGGTCCCTGTGCAGCCTTGCTCTCCTACACATTTAGGACAATATCAATCCTATTTCTTAGGTTAAGTGCAGGGATTGAGCCGATGGATGTTTATGCCTACCATATAATAAGTGACAAATAAATCATATATATATTGTTTTTCATAGATGTATAGGATTAATGACCAACAAGGCAGGATCATTTGTAACACAAGTGCTTAGAACTCTTCTATTGTTGTTGTTATTAATACTATTATTGTTGTTGCTTTGTCCTCTACAATGGTAACTTCTTTCAAATAATGTAATGCAGTCAATGGGACATTTGTTCAGACTCTGGAACATACACTGTGCTGTTTCATCTGTTTTGAGTTTCATTTTATTTGGTTTTGACACTGTAATACGTACCAATAGATTGGACATGTCCACCTGTATACACAGACAAAATGAAGAAGTAAAACCAGTCATTTTAAAAAGCACAGAGCCCATTCCCAGGAGGATTCCACGTACAGGCATTCACTCACCTTGCCCAGCCAGAGATCAGCCCAGAGCACAGCCTTGGCAACCAGATGATGGGGGCCCATTTTGTCATGTGAGACAAAAGGGCATTCATGTGTTTTTTAAAGTAAGTGATTTATTTTATTTTATGGACCTATCTGTTCTAAATAAGCATCACCATGGGGGCACTGTGAATCCTCACATGGGCTCTGCCTGCTGACTGACTCACAAGTGGGGGATTTGGCAGCTGAGTATTTATGGCTCTTGCCCACCTCCTCTTAAGAATGACTGATTCCTGATTTTGAGATGCACAGATGTGTTGCAGGCAAGCCCAGGCAAAGGCATTCTCAAAAATGATTTTATATATTTTCAATGAGGTATGTCAATTTGGTCCTACATATCGTAAAATGCCTATGATGCTTTTTGAGATTAAAAATATACCAACAAACCAACAGGTGGTTATGGTACTATACACGTGTAATCTTAGCAGCCAGGGGCTGAAGTAGATGGGACCTTGATCTGAGGCTAGCCTGGACTACACAGAGAGACTTGGTCTCAAACAAATACAACAACAAACCCCCCTTCCTTCATTTCTCTCCAGCTACTACAATAAGAGCCTTTGAATTCTTGGTTTTCTTAAAGGAAGGGAAGACATTCTCCTCAATTAGGAATCTATGGCAGGTTTTACTGATTTTCAAATTTCTAAAATAGCAAGATTATAAACAGACAAATCTTAAGCAAGATGGTATGTGTCATTGAAATGAAGAGAGTGATTAATTAGTCATTTACTATGAGTGATTTATCCTGTACCTCTCCCCACTGCTCTTAGAACTGCCTGCTGTGGACATCAGGTGTACAGCTCTGTCATGCATGCTAATCAGAGTCCATGGAAGTGTGAGCTGAAGGGGACCAGCGTTCCTGGAAGATCTATCATAAAGAGCCAGATTTTATTAAATAGGCCTGAGGTCAAGAAGGCATCAGACCCACAGAGGAAAAGGAACAGTCAGTAATATCCAAGTGTGCTCTCTTGCCCTCCCTCCCCCCTCCCTCCCTCCCTTCCTCCCTCCTTCCCTCCCTCCCTCCCCCTCCCTTCCTCCCTCTATCTTTCTCTCTCTCTCTCCTCTCCCCAGCTGTACATGTAAGACCTGGATGCCATTTTTACCTCATCTCAATGAGAGAGTCACAGTTCTTCCTTCTCCCTACTTTCCCAGCATCCCTTGCAAGCCCCCTAGTCAGCAGTCTCCTTCTCTATCCTGCAGGTCTAAGGCAGCCTCCTTAAAGTAGCTTTATGAAACATAGCTGACCTTGTGATGTTCTTCCTTAAACTCCTAAGTGGCTCCTTTTTCTGTTAGTGGCTACCTTGACCCAGTCTCATCCAGGGCACCTCTCCTGCCTCCTTACAAGACTCTGTGGCTTAGCCATGGATGTCCAACACCAGCACTGGAAGATCTAATGTCCAAACTTCTTTTCCTCCCGGGGACTTTCTGCTTGCTGCTCTCACCCATATGTCTCTGACTTGAACATCACTTCTGCCCACAAGCCTTTCCTGCTTCCCCTTGCCCTAGATACAGTTAGGAGCTCCAAGGATGTCCTGTTGTAAGCACAGGATTGTAATTAATTTTACAGTTAGCCATTAACAACATTTCTTTTCCTTTGCCCGGACTCTAACTATAGAAAGAAGAACAATGGATGTGCTATTAACAGCTGCATCCACAATCCCAGGACAACAAAATGTACACAGCAGACCCTCTGTAAACAAGGGAGTTAGAATAGTGATACAACATGAAAGTAGAGTATAGAGAAGACCAACAGCTGCTGCCTAGATCACTGCCCCTTCCTTCCTGGGCACACAACTGGACTACATTTCCCAATAGCCATCACAGGCAGGGGTGGCCTTGTAACCAGAGATGGAAAATATGCAGTACATATGCAGACAGAGACCACATAAATCTGTGGTACATGCACCTCTACTGCATTTCTGCATCCTGACTAACCAGGAGGAAGCTGCCCTGGGTCATTTTGAAAGCCAAGCGTTGGAGCCACACAGCAGCCTGGTTTTCTGAATGACTTTTAGAAGCAAACATCTGGGCTTGATCTGCTGCCCAGAACTCTTGCATGGGCAGGATATAAACTTATGTTAAGCTACTGAAATGCTGGGGGCCTTTTTAATTGCTGGGATGTGACCTCCCAGAGCTAATGCATTAGGATTCAAATCAGGTATTGTAGATGACAGAAAAAGAGAGTGACTTCCTCAACATACCCTCTCATATCCCACAAACATCTAGCAGTTCCTGTGGGTTTCTGATAACATAAGTCAGAAGAGATTAGTATATATATATATATATATATATATATATATATATATATATAGTCTCCATTTGTTCCTTTCCTTCACCAGCTCTAGGAACAAGCATGAACACAGTGTGTAGGGAAGACCACATTCTTCCAAAACCAGTGCCTATACACACACACACACACACACACACACACACACACACACACAACTTCCCGGGCACATAACTAAACTACATTTCCCAACAGTCCTCACAGGCAGGTGTGATCATGTGATCAAGGGATGGCATAGCTATAGGCCACTTTCAAGCAGCCATAGAGTCTGAGAGCTTGAGTTCCTTTGTGGGATATCTATGACTACCTCCAGAAGTCCTCCTTTTTCTTCTCCACGTTGAGTGAGGCAGCACCAAGTTCTGGCATGAAAGAGCCTCTGGGTTGGGAAGGAAGGTCTCCCAAGGCACCGTGAGGAGGCTACAGAGTCCACCCAAGCAAGCAATCCCATTTAGTTCAGCTCCATGAGAGGGAAAAAAACCTAAGAGGGAAAAATGTCTGGTAACTTTCAGTAGGTAAAAGTTCTTCTCTTTGTCCTTGGGGATTTTATCCCGTAGTCTTAGGACTGGGGCACGTCCTAGAGCCTGCCTCTCTGCCTCTCTGTCCCGTCCCGTCGTGGTCTGATCTCTTTATTTCAAGCTGTGAGGAAGCCGCCAAGCTCACTCCATAGTGCCAGCTTCTGCTGAGCGAGTTGATCTAGCCTAGTTGATGATTATGTCTCCCTTTACCACCCTCACAGAGCCTAATCAGTCAGCTGGCTGGAGCTGCAAGGCCATGAGTCCATGTCCCCACCCAACCCCTACCCCAAAGGACACCTGCTAACAGAGCTAGATGCCTTTGGCTCTAAAGGGGCAGCCCAGAGCATGCTCTGGCCCTGAGGCATTCTTCCATGCTCCGGAAGCCTGCCCCTTAGGCAGGAAATGCGCTTGGATGCCAACTCTGTGGTATCGTGAGAGAAAATTTTCTCTCATTGAGCCACACCTGTTGTCAACAAGCTCTTGTTTCCACTCTGTTTAATCTCTGTAGAGGGAGGAGACTGCGTGGGTCTCTGGCACTTTTGGCAACGTTGGGCTCATAGCACCTGGGAAAAGCTACAAAGTCTTGTTCTTGTTTGGGAGGTGGAGTTGCCCCCAGTAACAGCTGCTGTGTTTCAATAGAGACCCAGAGGCTTCTGGGAAAGGTTTTGAGCTGAATGCAGTGCAGAGCTGATAGCCAGGAACATGGGCTCACAGAGCAGTTTGCTCCTGTGGGTCTCCTGCAGACATCAGCAGCAGGAGGCAAGCAGCCAGAGGTTGGATGAAGTTCATGCTAGGGGTAGAACTGCTTCCTGGTCCAAGATGTTACTATGCATAGATAGACAAAGTGCCTACGCCGACTGAATCTGCGTTGTTTTAACTTGTCCCCTAAGACATACTAAGCTACCTATCATTCATTTATGCATTTACCTGTCTGCTTGGTTATTCCTCTATTCCATTTACTTCATGTAGAACCAAGGTTATTTGTATAGTTCCCCAAAGCTCTTTTTGGGTACCTTCATCTGCCAGAACACTAGTAGTCCCCAGTATTTTCTGTGATCACCCTAGTCCATCTATAGATAGTTCTCCCAAATAATCTGCACACTTGTGGGCACCCAGCATCTGAATTCCATATTCTGCTCAGCTTCAGGCTGTCATTTTCCCTACTCCTGAGTAGCTACTCCCATACCAACTCTGTACAGTGCTGTACAGTGTCAGAGTTTAGTACACACCGCCTGCTCACAGTGAGATCTCCTCTCTCTGTGTTCCACAGCTCCTCTGCATTGTCTCTACACTCACAATCGGCCCACTGCACTGGTTTCCAGTTGGCCTGTGTCTGCTTAGACCATAAGCCTGGAAGCAGCATAACTATGACCGTGTTTCTTTGTCACCCAGGCCTAAAGTGTGGCCGATTTGTGTGAAAGGTGGATGGTCTCCTGAATGAGTATAGTAGATCGGTAGGGGAATGGATATGTGAATGGTTGAGGAGAAGCACTGACAATCAAGTGAATAAGTGAATCAATGAATGGCTGGATGTACAGACTGGTAGATAGAAGACAGAAAGATATGTAGACAGACAGACTGATAGATAGATACATAGATACATACATACATACATAGACAATAGATAGATGATAGATACATATATATGTATGTACATAGATGATAGATGATAGATAGATAGATAGATAGATAGATAGATATGAATGGACTGGCAGATACAAAAGTGGGATATTGTGTGAATGAATGAGTGAGTGGGAAGGGTGGGTAGGTGGACAGGTGGATGGATAGATGATCAATGGGTAAGTGGAATGTGGATAGATAGGAAGAGGAATAAGTAGATGAATGGGCATGTTAATGGAAGGATAGATGTGTCATGGATGCAGAGATAGCTCGATGGTTGGATAATAACCTCAACTGTCAGGGCCATGAAGTATGTACCAACCATACAGCTAATGTCCTTTAAGATAACATCTAGGCCTGACAAGCTGGATCAGTGGGTATAGGGACTATTGCCAAGTCTGAGAACCTGAGTTTGATCCCTGGAACCCACATGGTGAAGGAAGAGACTCAACTTCTGCACATGTCCTTTGTCCTATGTCCTCTACTTGTGTGCTATGGCACACATATACACAGACCTACAGATACATAGGCACACACACACACACACACACACACACACACACACACACACACACGCACAGCCCAAATAAGTAAATGTAAAAGAAAGAAAGACTAAAAAGAATGCTAATCCCTTCAGTAAGCCTATAAACCCTGAGCCACCAGCAAGCCAGTTGGCGGTCAGGACTCAGGTAGCCTGCACCCCTCCACCCCCCAGAACTAGAACAGTCTGGAGGATGCTGTGGTTTCAGGCTCTAGGCTAACGGGTGCAACGACCAGACTTGCTTTATTATATTTTAAAAGTATCACCTCTGAATACTGCTCCATTTACTCTTTATTCTTTAAAAATGAACCCAGAGGCAAGCTACAGGGGATACACTTAAAACAGAAAGTGATACAGAGGAAAATATGGAAGTCAAGTCCAAAGCCACCTGCCTTCCCAGCAATCCGCACAAAGCAGCCCTTTTTGGCAGTAGGAAGGGAGGGTGGAGTCCCCAGGCCTGACCTCATTCCAAGGCCATCAGGTTTTCCTTACTGCAGCCACAGCTGGTCAGAAAGTAGAGCTCTGGCATCAGTCAGCCACTGTCCACAGTGGGACGGGACGTAAGCCTTGCTCTTGTGTCAGGTTATTACATTTTTGATTACTACCAACATGATATACATGTCTTTGCTTCCTCAAAGACAGCAGTGGAACAATGAACCAGTTGGGAAGGGAAAAGCTGTCAGTTTGGCTAAAGTCAGTCCATTTTTTAAATATTATTATTATTATTTAAAAAAAAATAAACGAGGGCACTAATCATGCCAGTTGTGATTTTACTAAGTTATTTCTGATATAAGTTTATTAAGCCATGAATTTTTCTCTTGCGCTAAACTAATGACCACTATTAGGTTTGTGTCTCTATTTTAAATGATCAAAATATTCAGTAGAACATGATGAAAATTATAGATAGTGATAATTACCAAATGCCGGCGTCACCTGGAGTCAATTTACTCATGTGTCAACTCGGGTGCAGAGGTAGAGCCACTTGGAGATGTGCAGAAGGCAGCCTGCATGGGCGGCTGTCATTTATCTTTCAGGGACTGTCAAGACTGGGTATTTATATTTCTCACTACCCAGCAGTCATTTCGACCCTGCTTGCCGTCTCCTTTATCGGAGAGCAAGAGAAGGATCGTCAAAGACACACACCTCCCCTCCTAGAAGGCCCTGGTCCTCAAATGAATTTCTGCAGACAGACACAGCTTTCAAATAAACTCTGTCAGGGCCACTTGGGGTCCTACATGGAGGGGAGTTTCTCTTCAAAATATGGCCCTGGCCTGTTCCAGCTTCCCATTATTTTTCTTGATATTACATGACAGGTTTCAATCCTGATGGTATTCATGCACACATGAAACCCAGGGCAATATTGGATTTGCTCTTAGTACCAAAGGGCAGGGACAGCATCTCCTAAAACTGTTGATATGCAACTATAAATGTGTTTGGCTCCTTGGGGGCTGGTTGAGTTGGGGAGGGGGGCGCTCTCAGAAGAACCTCAACAGAATAGAATGAGAGCTATTATCTTCCCCCATGCCCAACCAATATCCTTCTGCCACCCTCTGGTAGGGAAGAGGTGTGAAGAACACACACACACACACACACACACACACACACACACACACACACACACACATGCATGCACACAAGCATGCACACCCAGCAGTGCATTCTAATCTACTCAACTGTAACAACAGTCCAGATGTGACCAAGCACTCTGCAATGTTCTTTCTGACTTTTCTTTGCCTCTTCAGCCCTGACCCTTGGAGTGATCGACCACTGTTGTATACCCACTTCCAAGGTCTGTCTCCTAGTCTGTTCCATATCCCTCCTGTCCCAAGGAAAGAAGAATACTGCCTGTGGGACACCAGGTCATCATTCCCACTGTTCTGCAACCATGACATAAGTCACCCTTATATTTAGACAAGAATTCCCACAGAGCTATCTCCTGGGTCCTTCATTCCACGAGAGCAGCCGATGACTGAGTGACCTTAGATATGACCCTCTACTTGTCTGTGCCCGAGTTTTCTTGCCTATAAAATTGGGGAAATAGAACCTACCTTTAAGGGACTGAATTTTTCAAGCACTTAGTGCATTCTAAAGGCCATTTTACGTGTCTACCACATTGAACAATGGCTTCACACACCCATCAGATGAGAGGGAACATCCAGCTCTGACGGGCTGATGACCTGAGCCTCACCTTCTCCCAACCCATTCTAACTTTGGCGTCTTGATTCTTGTCTCTCTTACAAATTCTGACCATTTTCTTCTCTTTCTGGGGTCCGCAGCCCTTCTATCTGAGACGGATCGATACACACAACCCCCAGGGCACACTCCTGATCATTCTCTTCTCAGACTTACATTTGTACTGAAAACTTTACAATTGTAAGAGTGAGGCTACGTCAGCTCCTGGGGCTCAGACATCTAAGTGTGGACAGAGGTGGTGGTGGTGGTGGTGCTGACCACCTTCTGTCTGCCTTTATTTGGGCTCCGATAGCTTTGTGTACTGTAAACACACTCCATGGTCTGGGGATGCAGCTCACTAGATAAAAAGCATACCATGCGAACATGAGGACCAGACTTTGGATCCCAGAACCTATGTAAAGCTGGATAGGACTGGGAACCTCCTGTAATCACAGCACTCAGCAGGCCCAGATGGGAATCCCTAGGGGCAAACTGTCTAGCTCAATATTGTGAAAGTTCCTTCCTTTGAGGCGATGTGAACTGTGTCTACCTCCACTTCTCTTAACAAACCAAAGTACAGTTCTCTCACAGTTCACCCCAAGGACCAGTGGATTTATCAGGTTTACTTAGAGTGCCTGGGTGAGGCATTACTACAGGAGCATGGGTGACCTGAAAGCAACCACAATGGAAAATATTTACCCAGCATGGATGATGGTTTCTTCACAGACATGTAGTTGGATCTCCCTGACCCCAACTTAAATCCCAGAGATCCTTCAGGAGCCTCTACCCCCAGGACATGTCCAATTAAAGCAGATTTGTATACAAATGGCTGGAAAGAGTGGCTGTATACCCAGGCAAGGGTCCAGTCCTCACGCCTTCTTCTGGGAGAGAATGTCAACAATCTGTGGTGGCATTATTTGTTTGTGCTCTAACAAATAAAGCTTGCCTGGAGATCAGAGTGCAGAGTTAGGCACTAGTTAACTGTAGAGGCCAGGCAGTGGTGGCGCACACCTTTAATCCCAGCACTTGGGAGAAGGAAGCAGGAAGATCAGGAGTTCAAGACCACCCTGGGCCACATGATATTGATCCGGTCTAAAAGAGAAACAGAGCCAGGTGGTGGGAGCTCACGCCTTTAATCCCAGCACTAGGAAGGTAGAGACAGTAATATAAGGCCAGAGGAGACAGGAGCTCAGCCCTTTTCAGTCTGAGGATTCCTAGAGGTAAGAAGTCTCTCTAGTGGCTGGCTGTTTTGCTTCTATGATCTTTTAGCATTTACCCCTTTATCTAACTCTGGGTTTTTATTACTAAGATCAATTAGAATTTGCTCTGCAACAGTCCACAGGCCTTGTTGAGATGGACTCATGAAAGTAAGCACAGCTTACTTCCGACCTTATGAAGATGGGTCAGTTTGGCTGGGAGGACAATACCTCATAGCATTAGACTAGCTAGAATTATCTAGATGTTAGGTTTAAGAAGGGGCCCTGTCTCTATAAATATAGTGGAAAACAATATACAACATGTACCTACACATACATGATATACCTCTATAGACGTGCACTTATATTCAAGTGAACCTGTGCACACACACATACATGCTTGAACAAACCCCACTGTACATATTGAGAACCACCTATGTATGAAAATGTCATATTTTAACCTATTGCTTTATGTACTATAAAAATAATTTTAAAATAGAAAACCTAAATGTTGAAATGAAGGGAATCATATGACAGTAACTCAAGAAAACTCATTGCAGCCGTATGATGATAATGATGTACAGTGTAAGTGAAAAGGATAACAGAATGCCACAATGCCATGACCGTAACTCAGCAGGCAGGAATGAAAACATCTATGAAAAGTAAGAGTGTTTTGATTAACATTTTTCCTTTTTAATCATTTAGATTAACTTGTATTGCCACTTTGCCTAAACCGTAAGAGAAACAGTGACATTAAGCATCAAACTAAATTAAATAAGCATCTTCAGTGTATTAAGCCACATGGGATGGAAAGAGATAAAGTTCTCAAATATCTGTAGCAGACATACTAAGAAAAAATGAGGGCTCTGGAGAAAGTCTGAGTTCAAATCTACCAGCTTTGAAAGCAATCAGTAGGTCATAAGATGCCTTCTGTGTAGCCAGAGCTCATAAGTTATGGTGATCTAAACTAAAATAAAGAGGCTGGGGGAGGGGGCACAGAGAGACAAAGAGATACAGAGACAGAGAGGGAGAGCACCTGGGGGTGCTTTTTAAAGAGATGCTTCCAGCTACAAGGTTTTAGAATAAGTCTCATTCATATATGAACATAAAGCTTCCCATGCCAAGAAGATGGCTTCAAAGGTCAACCCTTATTTGTATAGAACATCAACAGAAACCTCAAGGGAATGCCTCCACTATATTCAATTTAGGGAGAAGGTTGGATTAATCATCCAGGCTCAAATAAACTGGATTCAAAGCAACATGACTAAGGATGACTACTCCTAGACCAGGAAGATGTGCCTCTGCCCTGGGTTTTTCAAACCACTTCATTTGAGGAGAAGGGCTACCAGGGTATGCAAGAATTTTTAAGGCAGATAAGATTTTCTTTGGGAGAGATCTCACTACTCAGTATAAGCAGTTTGATGTGTTGCTTTGTATCCAAGTAGCCCTAGGTACTTCACTAGGCAACATGTGGCTCTCAGTAACATCTGCCTTCCCAGGTATTTGGTCTTCAGGAAACACCTCTCATAAAGTTGGATCGAGATTTAGTGATTTATTTTTAGGGAACTGAACATGGTCTTCCATAATGTAGTAATGGAACGACTGAGCTTATATCTCATTGGCACCCATCCATCCCTCTGATTCTCCTCCCTCGTTTACCTCCATGAAGTAAGCTGCCCTCTGGGAGAGACCTTGGAGAAGCAGCCACACAGCAACCAAGGCATCCAGTCCCATAGCCTTAAAGACAGACTCTTTCCCCCATGCCCATGATTATACTCAGAAACTAACCTATGAGAGTTGTAAAATGAGAAGCCTGGAGTTCAGGTTAACCTTGATGTTAGCCTGGGTATGGCTAAGCTATAGAATCTTGATACCCAGAACTCTTGAATAGTTTCCATGTAAACAACTACATTCGAGGGTAATTTGTTATGTGGCAACAGATAACTGGTACAAACAAACATATATCATAGTGCAGAATTTGCAGGAATGGAAATGCTTGTATCTACTGGGTGATATCACTCAAGTCCATTCATGATGACTTGAGATGCATAAACTCTGTGAGGTACCATTTATAGATTGTAAAACATTAAAGGCCCATGGCCATGCCTACCCTAAATTCTGAGTCCTTATGAGACTTGCACTTAATTTTCTATAATATACTCTGGACCACACAAGGTCTCACCTACTAGATTCTAAGTTACCTTACTTGTAAAGTAGGTATAAAAGTCCTGACCTCCCCTGCTTTCTTTGAAAGGTAAACAGGGTGTTATGAAATTTGGTGTCTGATACACAGAAGAAGCTAGCCATGAACCCCAGGATCTCCTCAGTTTTGGTGCTCTGTAAGTGTGCCTAGTTCTGTCCCTGCTCTTAAATTATCCCGTCTACCTTTTGCCTCTGGGCTTTTCCCATTCTCTTACTTCTATAAATCTTACTCTTACTCTGTGGCTTGCTGTGTAGCTAGGTGGCTGGACCCGATGTCCTGCTCCTTCTCTGGCTACTTCTTCTCTCCTCCCAGATTTCTCCTTCTATATATTCTTTCTGCCTGCCAGCCCTGTATATCCTTTCTCCTGCCTTGCTATTGGCCAGTTCTTTATTAGACCATCAGGTGTTTTAGACAAGCACAGTAACTAAGACCTCCTCTCTCTTTTCTACTAGGAGACAAAAGGAATAAAGCCACTGCAAAGCAGCCTAGCTTTAGTACAGCAGTTCCCCCAACAGCATCTGATTACATCATGAAGTACCAGGTGTTCAATTTGGAAAGAAACCCAATCCCATCACCAGCCCATCTAAGTGCAATAAAAACAAAAGCAGATAGGACCAGGGTTTAACTCCCTCATCCAGTTAGAACCAGTGCTCCCCAAACACACTGGTGACAGCGCTGAGATTCTAATTTGAAAAGAAGGCTCATTTGCAGGCTGTTTGCACAGTACAGTAGCTGCCAGAGGATCCAGCTGGTCCCTTTGTGGGCCCCGTTTACTACAGGAGGAGCCACAGACTTGGAGAGTCATACTAAGCAAAGTGGGTTCTTCAGACCAACCTAAGGCATCTACTACATGCACCCCAGCTCCATGGTGGGTAGAGTGCATTCAAGAGTCAACCTAAGAAGGAATATGGTATACACCATGTCCTTTCTTCTACTCCTTATATCTAGTCACACAAAAAATGGAGCTATCTGTTCTCATCCAAATGACAGTGAAGGGTAGCCACAGGCTCAAGCACCTGCCCTTCCATATGCATCTATTTGCTGACCCCTAAAGGGCCAACTTTGTGCCCAGCGCTATGCTGGAGTTTCTTGGAGTGATGGAAGACTGTGATGCATATACATAAGACCGCTAGCCTAGAAAGCAGGCTGCCTGGGTGTCCCCCTTGCTCCCTTCCTCATTTGCCAGTTAGAGATCCTACGCTGTTGTTTAATCTTGCCTGGGAAGGGAGGATAACAAAGTATCTCTCTCACAGCATTGTCCCCCACAGATGAAATGAGTCAACATGTTTTAACACACCACTCCTCTTACTAAAGGTTCAATAAATGCCAGCAATTTACCCCTGGCCATGGCTGATGGGGTAGACATAACTCTGCTCCATCTCACCACTGAGAAATAGCCAAGTCAGAGAGAAATGGTTTTCCCAGTTCACACAGCAGGTACACTACAGAACTGGACTTGGAATCAACGCGTGACTGAATCCAAAGCTGTTGTCACCATGTTACAAGGCTGTGTTGACTTTCTCACAGACAGGACCCATGATAACAGTAACTGCATTCTGACTGTTCCCCTTGCTGTGGCAACTGCAGGCAGTTGTATGAGCCTCATCTGCAAGTCATAGGTGAGGAATCTGGGACTTAGAAAGGTGCTGAAAGTCATAGCTGGGAGGAGGCTAGGAAACAGGGCATCCCATTCTATCATTGTACTGTCTCTGAGAGTATGAGACTTTCAAGTAGGGACATGTGACCTATTTCATGCCCATGTCAAGGCAATTCATTGCCAAGACCACAGTACTCTTACCCCAACAGTAGGCATGGTGGGTGTACCTGTTGTGATTAAGGAGGCAGGCAGCCTGGCAAGAAAAATAACCCCATGAATACCAATTCCTGACTCAGTGGCCTATTCATGACCACAAATGTTAAACCTGAGTCATTTTCAGGCTCTAAGTTATGTGTGCTCATGATTATGCCCCAGCCTCATGGGTCTCCTGACTGACATAGGGAGAATGCAGTGTATTCAAGATAGGCTCTAGAAACTGAGAAGAGTTTAATACAGGAAGACAGTGAGAGGTAATATATATATGAGAAAAGCTGTATAGAAGGGATAGCATAGAAACGGGCTCATGGTAAATGCTGTTGAATAGAAAAGAATCTTGTTTCTGAAGGTTGATTTAAACCTCATCTGTTGTGAAATACTATTTTAAGGTGTGTTACTTTTGTTTATATTGCATTTGTTTAACTCCGTGAAGCTGTGTTACTGTGCCTCTCTAAAACACCTGATGGTCTAATAAAGAATGGCTAATAGCAAGGCAGGAGAAAGGAAAGGCAGGGCCAGCAGGCAGAAAGAGTATATAGAAGGAGAAATCTGGGAAGAGAGAAGAAGTAGCCAGAGAAGGAGAAGGACTTCAGGGGCCAGCTACACAGCAAGCCACAGAGTAAGAGTAAGATTTATAGAAGTAAGAGAATGGAAAAAGCCCAGAGGCAAAAGGTAGATGGGATAATTTAAGTTAAGGAAAGCTGGCAAGAAACAAGCCAAGATAGTGCAGAGCACTCATAATTAATAATAAGCCTGTGTGTGTGATTTATTTGGGAGCTGGGTGGCAGGCCCCCTAAAAGAGAAAAAAACAACACTCATTGAGTGCTTACTTTATGTCACGTAGACTTCTAAGGGCTAATACGCAGACTCACTATGTCTCACAAAGACTTATGAGACAGATACTGTAGGTATTCATGACACACAGATGGGAAGGCCAGGGCACGTAGAAATGGGACAGCTGTGCTACAATTGTACAGATAGAAGAGAAGAACTATGTACTGCCAGAACCCACAACTGTCGGCTCACACACCAGGGTCTCTCCATGGGCAAATAATTAGACAATCGATGAAAGAGTGTTTTAGGGAAACAGCATGGATGAGTCACTGTGTGTAAACAGAAGCGATATCTCTAGATGAATTAAGAAGAGAAAATGCAATGGTTACAACCTAAGGATGGTGGTTAACATTGATTACTAATTTGGCAGGTTCTAGAAAGCTTCCAGGCACAGCCATGGGGAAGTATGTAAATCAGATAAATAGATACAGGAAGACCCACCTCAACCATAGATGGCTCTGGACCTAGGACGGGGTCCTGGACTGAATAAAAAGGAGAAAGCATCATCTCTCTCTGCTTCCTTACTGTGGCTACAGTGTGACCAGCTACCTCATGGCCCTGCTGCCTTGATTTCTCCACTTGGATGGCTGTGCCTTCAAACTGTGAATTAAAATAAGCTTTTCCTTCTCTAAAGAGTTTGGGTGGGGCATTTTGTCACAACCACCAGAAAAGAAACTAACACAGTTAGCAAAATGTTACATTCAGTTTGCCTCAGCTGAGTGATAGAAGTCACTCTGAGCTCTAGGGACCACAGACCTTCAATGGATGCCCCCAACTGTAGATAGTACTGCATGCTACATGCTGAGCACTTTCTAAACAGATCTACCTATAATAAAGTTTCCTGTATAAGTCAAGCAGAGTCAGAGATTACAAACAGAACACGTAGGAATCAAAGTTGACCTTGGGCAAATGAAACCACTGAATAAGGGGTCCCAGTGTTCTTCCTGAAGGTAGAGGCCATACATGCCTATGAATCTGCATACCTAAAGAGAAATCTAGAGTGTGCTGGAGATCCATGACCTCTGAAAGTACCCCGGGACCAGGAGCGTGCCTTAAAACACAGAGCTGGAACTGTCTAGTGTTCAAAGGGGACTTCTTGGTGTCCCTCTGTTACATCATGGGGACATAAGCCTCCATTATCAACACTTCCCCTGCAGGACTACCAGCAGCAGTGTCTTCTGTGAAGCCAGAATGGAGTTGCAGAAGAGGAATGTAGCCAGTGTCACAGCCTTCGTGACCTTTTGTCCATCACGCTGACAGCCAAGGTGGGCAAACGAGAGAGACAAAAGGGAAACTTGCACAAAGTGGGGCTCTTGTGGCCAAGAAAGATCACAAAGAGAAAGAGAGGCATTCATCTCTAGAACCACAAAGCATTCACAGCCTGGCTGCAAACATTTCTGCTGGCTTAGCCCATCCAGCCTTCTCTGCCTCTGCCCCCTTTCTCTTTGGTCCAAGCCTGAGCTTATTCTGGGAGATGAAAATAGCTTGATCAGAGTTCCATCACTCGATGCAACCTAAGTTACAGTTCTTCCCACCAAACCACTAATACTGCGTTCCCATGTTCCTTCTGTACCATTTTCTGAGAATCATCTGGAGCAAACCAAGATAATGTAAGATTGGGGTACTCTTCTCAATTACCACCCATATGGCTACCATGTGAATGTAGTTCATAGGAAGTGGGACCAGAGAACCATGCTGACATAGTTTTTAATATTTTGGCATTTGGAGTAGGAATTAATGATTGCAAAGATCAACTCTCCAACTCTGAAGTTGGACCAATTTCCCGACCCAAGTCTTAGCTTCATCAGGTATTAATCAGGGATGATGGAGATGATAATTGTTCTTAGCTTCATTTCTGCTACTGTGACAAAAATATCTTGACAAAAAGCAACTTAGGGGAGGAAGAGCTTCAATTCAGCTTACAAATCCAATTTATAGTCAATTATTGTGGGAAAGTCAAGGCAAGATACCTGAAACAAATCACATCACATCTATTGTCGAGGGCAGAGAGAAATGCATGAATGCACACTCACTTGTTTGCCCTCAGCTCTGTTTTTCCACTCTTACACAGTTCAGAATCCCCTGACTAGGGATTGGTGCCACTCATAGTGGACTGAGTCTTCCCTTATCAATCAGCTTAATTAAGACAATTCCCTACAGACATGCTCACAGGCCAACCCAACATAGACAGTCCCCTATTGAGATTCTCTTTCCAGGTAATTCCAGATTGTATCAAGTTAGTAATTAGAGATAACTATCACAATGGTGGTGACAAACACACCTCCCTCCTAGGATTCCTAGAAAGATGAGCCATAACTGCATCCCTACCAGTACATACATTTAATATCCTGGTTGTACTAGCACCTCAGTTGTCCGCAGGCTTATCTGTTGAGCACTGCTCATATACAGATGGTTCAAGTTCAAAGACCCTGACCTAGAATCCAGCAGGCTGCTCCTTTCACCAGTTTCCTTCTCTTTGACATTCCTTTCTTGCCTGTGCAGATGGCCAAGTGTGGACTTCATGCTCCTTCACAGGCATTATAGATTAGAAGAGCAGCAAACACTGCCATGCTCCACCTGCATCCCATCTCTCTGAAGCTCTCTGACATTTTGCTGAACACAGAGTCCCAGTGTGCTTTTGTTCCTGGAAGCCAGCACCTGCAACAGTAGGCTAGTAAATATTTAACAACCCTTCCAGTTTAGTGAGAGGAAGTCCCAGTTTAGAACACTGGCCAATTTCCCCCGGTGTAAGCACTCTCCACTATCTTTTTTTTTTCCCAAGTTACCTGTATCAGGCCATCTAGCTCATAAAATTCCTACTTCACATCCAGTTCTCACAAACCATTACCACCCAAACACACCAAGGGCACCCATGTTTCTCTTTTATAAACAAACACTGCATTCAGGCTGCCTAGCTTGGCTTTGCTTGTAGTTAAGGAGTTTGGACATTTCTAGGAATGGATATTTCTCTACTCCAACAGCCCTGATCCCAAAACTGGTGAGTTCAAAGGTATGGGTACCCATGCTCCTGTACTCTTGGTGGGCTCAATGCTGAAGTGTGAACTTAGCATCTCTAGTTAGTCCCCATGGAGAAGGAAGCCAAAATAATATCAATGGACTTGCTTGGCCCCAAGCACTTGTCAGTTACCTCCTTTCCCAGACTCACCTGCTTCTCTGCAGTGTTTCTCAGAAACTCTGCTAAGAAGGTATGACACACAAATTCTCTTCCCAGGACCACCTCCTGGGGAAGCAGGTATGACAATGCTCCAAAGTGTGCCTTCAAAAGCTGAACCTGCACTCAAGTCCAACTTCTCATATCAACTGTAGGCCTTGAGAAACTTCATGGAGCTCTCTGAGTCTGTCTCTTTCTCTCTGTCCCCACCTCCTTGTGAGGAAGGAGGATGAGTTAACTCAGCACAGATATGATAAATTAACACTTATATAATGCTTGGTAGTAAAACAGATTTATTGCACCCCTTCCAAAAGCCATCCTCTAGCCTATATGTTATCATCAACAACACTGACCACATTGGATCTAATGATATCAGTCTAATATACTCTTCCTAAGTAAAGACTCCTGAACTCAGAAGGAAACATACAAACATGGCCTGTGTCAGCACAATGCTGTGTACATAATCATTGCATAATGCATTCTAATTAATCAACCCACCAGCCAGGGTATCTTTGTGATAACCTGAAAAGCAACCCCATCTTCATGGGAAGACACAAAGCAATAGGTAAGTCTTTTGGAGCTGACTTTTGTTGAGAAGGTCTGTGGCTGTTAAAAATGTCCCTAAGAAATTATGTAACAACATGAGAATGTTTATGAACAAATTTTACTTTTACTAAAATCACAACTTAAGCTTCTTTAAATATACAAAGAAAAAATGCCAGAAACATTGGAAATAAATGTGCCACAATAAGGAATCATTTAACTAAAATATGGCATATCTAAGAGGAGAGATGTGATATGGTAATTGAGAAGTGACTGTGTGAAATTTATGAAATGACAGCTGTCTCTGGATTGGTAATAAAAGCACAAAGCACAGTTATTGCATATGGAATTATATAGGCTAAGCTCATGATGATTTTAAGCAGGATCAAGAATAGACAATTGTGGTGTGTCTTGTGGCATATCAAACAACATAGAAGCTAAATCAGTAGCTCAAAGATGGACACATGAGGAAGATTCAGAGTAGCTGAGGGAATGTTTTCACAAAGAACATTCTTGGGCTGCAAACCTTGAGTGACTTTCTTTCTTTCCACTTAAAATATATATTTGATATGTATAAATGTTTCATCTATATGCAAGTATATGTGCCATGAACTCGTCTGGTGCAAACAGAGGCCAGAAGAGGCTATGGGATACCTTAGGAATGAAGTTACAAACCAAGTTAAGAGCTGCCATGTGGGTGCTGGGAATTGAACCTGGGTTCTCTGGAAGAGCAGCCAGTGCTCTTAACCATTGATCCACCTATTCAGGCCCTGTCTTAGTCATGTCTCTATTGCTGTGAAGTGACACCATGACCAAGGTAACTCTTACAAAGCATTCAGTTGGTGGCTTTCTTACAGTGTCAGAGGTTTAGTCCATTGTCATCATGATGGGGAGCATGGCAGCACCCGCAGCACTGGAGAAGTAGCCAGTAGCTATATCCTGATTTAGAGGTCAGCGGTCAAAGGTGAAGAGGTCAAGAGAGAGAGAGAGAGGGAGGGAGAGACTGGGCTTGTCATTGGCATAGGCTTTTGAAACAGTTTCCTCCAACAAGGCCACACCTCCTAATTCTTCTAATCATTTCAAACATTTCCACTCTCTGGTGACTAAGCATTCAAATATATGAGCCTCTGGGGGCCATTGTTACCACATCATCTGTTTTCTTTTCTTATGTTCCAATTTTTAATGAAGTGAGGAGAATCACTTCTATAATAAAAACCATTTTGATTAATTGATTGAATTACAACAGTGCAATGTGTGCATGTGCACGCACACACACTCACACACACACACACACTCACACACATACACACATACACACACACACACACACACACACACACACACACGTAGCAGGAATCTTAAGAGTCTTATTAATAAAACCAAACCTGGAGCCAAGTATTGGGGTGAACTAGAAGATCAGAGAGACAGAACAAGCCACAGCTAACCTCACCTGGCCAACTTCTCAGCTGATCCTGTTTCCTCCGACTGGAAGCCTCTGAGTCCTCATTCAGAATGAATCTCAGCTGAACTGCTGCTCGTAAGCCTGAAGCTTAACCAGCCAAATGCTTCTAGTTTCTGGTCCTCATGCCTTATATACCTTTCTGCTTTCTACCACCACTCCTTGGGATTAAAGGCTCACTTTCTGGGATTAAAGGCATGTGTCACCATGCCTGGCTGTTTCCAATATGGCCTTGAACTCACAGAGATCCAGAGAGATTTCTACCTCTGGAGTGCTAGGATTAAAGGTGTGAGTGCCACCATTTTCTAGCCTTTGTATCTAGTGGCTGTTCTGTCTCTGATCCCAGATAAGTTTATTAGGGTGTACAATATTTTGGGGAACACAATACCACCACATACACACACACAGACACACAGACACACACACACACACACACACACACACACACACACACACACACACACACACAAAGAAAGGACCTGGGAAGACAGCTCAGTTGATAAAGACCTTGCTTTGCAAACATGAAGACCAAGTTTAAGCACTCAGATCCCATAGAAAGAAAGGGCTGTGTGTGGTGAGAATAGATACAGGTAGATCCCAACGGCTCACTGGCGGGCCAGTTCTGACCTGCTTGGCAATCTCTAGGCCAATGAAAGACACCGTCTCAAATAAAAACAAGTTAGATAGTCCAAGAGGAATAACACATGGCCTCCACGTGCATGAATATACACGTTTATATGCACCCATATAAACCTGTACCTGCACATACATGTATACCCACACAGATGTGAGTGAAGCCACAGGTGTGTACACTCTAGCACACACACGCACAAGCCCATGCATAAACACATAAGAAAACAAAGGAGCTCACTACTATTCAAACTCTCCTCCTTCACCGTTTTCTAAGGAAGGCTAAAATCACAGCTATGTCAACGGAGGGTAGTGTTCAACCTCACAAAAAAAAAAAAATCTGCCTCATATGAAAACTGTCCAAGCAACAGCGATGCTTCAGCTGACACTTCAGCACCAGCAAAATTAGCTGGGGACAGCAGCTGGGCACCGAGGTGTGCAATTCCAAAGCAAGGCGATTCAGAACCCCGCTTATTGGAATCCAATTCAGTCTTCCTTGCTGTTTATATCATGCATTCAAGGGCTTGCCAACGCGCACCTTGGAAATCAAATTTCTTTTCCGACCATGGCTGTCATGCCTTGGGCTTCAGTCCATTGTCTCCAGCTGTATTTTGCTTTCTAATTGCAGTGTGTCCTGGGAACTGTGTTCTTGCTGACGACAAGGTCACCCAATGAAGACCCACGGGTACACTGACTAGTAAGAATATGTCTTCCCACAAGCAACTCCTCCTTAATAAACATGAAGGAATTAGTAGGGCACCATAGACTCCATCAGCCTTCTTCTACTCTGTCATCTGCTATCATAAAACAAACAAACAAGCAAATCACATTTACACTGAGCAATACTCACTCATATTCAGGGTGGCAGTGTGAGATGTAAATTTCAATGGCCATGACCACTGAATGTGTATCTGAAGACAAAAATCACATGATTTCTCTCACATGAAGAGTCAAGATTTAATATATATTTATATTTAATATAGGGGTTGGAGATATGGCTCACTGGTTAAGGGAGCTTGTGACTCTTTCTTGCAGAGGACCTGGGTTCCGTCCCCTGCACACACCTCAGGCAGCTCACCACTGCTGTGTTAGTGGGTTCAGCTCCTTGTTCTGGCCTCCATGAGTACCCACTTGCATGTGGCATAGACATAAACAGACACACGCACATAAATAAAATAAAACGTATGTATATGCATGCACAATATCAAAGTAAAAGAGGACTTATGTAGGAGGAAGAGGTCTAAACAGACGGGATGGGAATCAAAAGGATAATGCAGGGAATAAAGAGAGAAAAATACTGTGCGTGCCCCTCACATATGCACTTACATATTACAGAGTCTGTCGACATCACACACACAGATGCATGTATACACTCGGGAAGGAAGAGGACCAGCAGGTGGGTGGAGGGGTGATAAGGGCAGGCTATAACACGGCCACTTTCCAGACAGTGTTTTGGAATGGGAGGTTTTGCTTAGCATCAATGCAGGAGCAGATATCATCCTCTTCCTCCTCTTTCCCTAATGCAGAGGGCAGGATGCCTTTTAACACCCCATCTCTGAACGCCTGAACATACAGTATCTACAAACCTGCCATCTGGCTCTTTCTTTTCCTGATGAAGCCGTTTACATTTCCTCAGTATAATTAGCATTGCGAGGCAACTTGTCAATATTCTTTTCTGCACGGCATCAAATCAGTTTAAGTATAGCTGCAACTTTGATGGTGTATTTGTTGCAGCGTGCTTTCAAGCGCTGGTGAGGGATAATTACCAAGGAGATTATTACATGGTGTTGGGTTAATTAAATATGATAAAGCCATTTGCCTGTGACATGATGGGCCTGTTTCAATCTAAACGATGTAAAATGGTCAGACTCGTCGAAAGGCAACATGGTGACCCTATAAAAGCGTACACCTAGCCGAAATAGATTCCTGCTAATGGTGTTTCAGAGGCTGTGCTCTATTTCGATTTTACTGGCTGTCTTGCAAGATGTCATTACAGGGATCGCTCTTCAACATTTGTGCCCAGCCCTTAGGAGAAAACAAGGGGTATGCAAGCTCCCCCTTGGACTGTGAGATGCAAATTCTGAAGGTGTGAAAGGAGCAGTTGATAGCCATTGGGCTGAGTTAGACTCTGTCCGGATGAGAACCCTGCTGGCTCAGGGAGGTAGGAAACCCTGAGAGGTCAGAGGGGATGAGGCGAAGGTTCAGTCAGTCAAGGCTTGCCTTGCAAGCCTGAGAACCCAAGATAAAAGCTAGGTATGATGCCATGTACTTGTGACACCAGTGGTGGCGAGATGGAAGGTGGGGGCAGGTGGGGAGGCGCCCAGAGCTGAAAGGCCAGCAAATCTAGCCTTCTTGTCCAAGTTCCAAACTAAGAAGAGACCCTGCCTCAAATAAAAATTGAAGGGCTTCTGAAGATAACACCTGAGGTTGTGTTCTGACCACAAACACACAGGTGCATGCACACACCCCCAAACATGCACACATGAACATACACTCACACACAGATAAAAAGACAAAGAGATCCATCATCAGGCATACCCTGTGGCCGTCTATATTCCCCATCTTCAATTGGTATGGTGTTGACTCCAAGCATCATTAGCCTGGAGGTCTGATGGGCAGCCCTCCAGGGAGTCTGAAGAGGGGATAAGGAATGAGATAGGTATCGATAGTGAATAACACATTGTCAAACGCTGTCTTAGGAGTACAGTATATTCTGTACTCCTAAGATAGCTCTGCTCTCAGCCTTGGTCAGAGAAGCTTCTCTTTCCAGTGTAGTGGTTAGCGCAGAGACTGGTGACTGGTTAGAGTACTGAGGATAAGTGACTGCTGAGTTCTCACCTTGAGAATGAGACATCTTTATCTCTCCCCACCACACACACATACACACACACACACATACACATAAACATACGCATACATATACACATACACACACATACACATACATATACACACACATACACATACACACATATACACATACACACAATGTCCACACACATACATATATACACACCATATGCACACACATACACGCTTATGCATACACACATACATACATATACACACATACACACATACATACATATACATACACACACACCATGTACACACACACACACACACACACACACACACACACACACACAGTTCAGGTAACATCAAAGCAGAGGAAGCAGGAATGAATGTAAGAGCCAGAGAATGGGGAAGCTTACTGTGAAGGGCTGCCTTCTGGACATGGCACGGCTATGGCCCTCATGAACCCACAGTAGGTGCGGTTGCCTGCACAAGATTAAGTCTGTCAATACTCCCTTGTGGACTGGCACAGGCTCTTGATGCCCGACCCCTACCTGAGGAGCTAAAAGAAGTGAATGGCTGGTGGGTAAGCAGAAACTCTTTTTTTCAGGGCGTGGCCACTGGTAGGTGGGTGCAGTGGGTGACCTCTTGCCACTGTGCACACTGGCAGCTCTCACCAGACTCAGTGAGTTGTAAAAACAAACACACACAGGCGTCAAAACCACAGCATCCTTTTGCAGACACAAGAAGCACCTTCCACCATGAACATCAGTGGATGGTGTCACGCTGTGGATAGAAATAAAATGTAATAAATCTCCCATTCTTGGGCAAGCCAAGTTGACAAGCAGACTTGTTTCCGAGGTAGAAATGATCAATTCAGTCAAATACACAGTAAGTCCAGTCTCAAAACATCAATAAAACTAATTGCCACAATGATGGTCCAGGTGAGTCACCATTGGCAATTAGCAATGTCTATCGGCGCCTCCCGCCAGTGGATCCCAGGAAGGAGCTGGATAAACAAACACCTTACGAAATGCTGTCCCTGCCAATAGGGAGGTGCTGACTTGCAATTCAGTCTAGGAAAAGAGACATATGCTGTAGGAGAGTGTTGCGTTCCCTTCAACCACGAGGGAAATCTATCTGTTCGCTTTGCATTTAGACTACTCACGCCCAGGAGCGACTGCTCGCCACAGCTTCCCTCTCGTGGGCGTCTTTGCTCTCCTGAACCATCAGCCTCAACCTTCCTCGTTTTCCACATACTTCACTGACTCAGCACCAGCCTCCTACCCCTCTCTCCCTCAGACTTCACCAAAGAATCAAACACCACCACCAAAACCCCAGTGTGCAGAAGTTAATTTAGCACCAAAGCAGAAGGAATACAGCAGACAAGGCCAAGATGGTCCACACAAGCCGACCCCTGCAGGAAAGGGCAAGAGATAGTAAGTAGGTGGAGATGAGAGACTAGTTGGAAAGTATGAAATAGATGCCCTGATCTAGGGAAGTACAATGCCAGCCATGGTAGGCACATGAGGGTCTGGTGCAGGGAGTCTGACGTCAGAACAAGCTCAGACAGAAATACAACTCAGACACAACAACGGTTTTCACCAATTCAGAAGGAATATTGGTTCTGCAGTATGGGTGAAACCTATATGTATCATAGTGTGACAAGATTTCTCCACGAAAGACCTGTACCACATGGCAACAGGTGGCCAAATTCTAAAGCAAAGCTCACTTCCTGGGGGCTGCTTTGGGGATTAAAGGAGTGGAATAAACTGAGATAAATTCTGAGGGATCTTTCTGAAATAATAAGAAGAGTCTATGTCTCAATAGGTGCCTGAGCTTAATAAGTGTGTGTGTGTGTGTGTGTGTGTGTACTTAGAGAATCAATTAAGATATATGCATCTCGTTGTGTAGAAAGCTCATGTAACAAATGAAAAATATCTTGATATTTGATATTCACATCTACCTAATGATATGCATGGGGAGATACATAGAGGAAATACACAGAGGTTTGCAATTAGAAATGGATCATGCCAAGATTAGCTAAACCAACGTGCGCACAGAGACATGGTAAGACAGGGAGAGCTGAGCATTGCTGGTTGTGTCTGGCTGGTGGATACAGAAGGGCACCCTGCAAAAGCTGACTTGCCCTAGGTGTGAAACATAAAATGCTGTGCTTTTAAAACTGCATTGGGCATGGATGGGCTGTGTTACTTTTATCTGTGTCATTCAAAATATTGATTAAAAACAACTTGGGAGAGGTTGGGGCCGGAGAGATGGCTCAGCAGTTGGATATGCACTGCTCTTGCAGAGGATGTGAGTTCAGTTTCCAGCCCCCAAGTTGGGCAGCTCACCGCCACCTGTAACTCTAGCTTAAGGGGAGCTGGTGGCCTCTTCTGGTCTCCACCAACACCTAAACATACACACACACATACACACACACATACACACACACACACGTGTGTGTGTGTGTGTGTGTATGTGTGTGTGTAAATAAAAATAAGATAAATCTTAAAGAGTCTACTTTTTTTAAAGAGAGGAGAGAGGTTTGTTTGGCTCATGGTTTTTAGAAGGTACAGTCTACCATGGTAGTCAGGGCATGGTGAAGTCACTCTTCAGCAGTGGGAAAATGGGCCAATAACTCCTCACTTGAAGGCTACACCAGGAAGCAGAGAACACAGACCAGAACCAGAGGTGGGCATGACCTTCAAGGCTCACCCCCTCATCACCTACTTTCCCCAGCTACAGTCCACATCACAGAGGGCCCACAGGCTCCTGAAACAGCGTTACCATACCGGGACCAAGTGTTCAGACACATGACCCTGGTGAGGGGTGAGCATTTTGTATCCAGACCATAATATTTCATTTTTACAGACAAAAGACATCTCCCATTAGCACCGAGGAGTTCTGAGGAGGGATGGGATGAGACTTTGTCATGCGTATTAGAACGGATCAGAGAGGGGTGCAGAGGGAAGATGACAGGCAGGACGACTGCCATTACTCTATGATGGCCACTGCCATCTGTCAAGCATTAGGGACTGGGCTATTCGACCCTATGGGAGTGGTCCTACATTGAATCATGTGGACTGGTCACCAGTAGTCCCTGGCTTTCCATGGCATCTTTTGCTCCCCCATCAATTATAGTCTGAAAACATTAAATAAAAAATCCAGAAATAAATAATTCATATATTATTTTATTTTTATTTAAATTTTTGTGTAAACATAGTTGGGGGCTGGGTGGGTACACATGAGTGCAGCACCTGTGAAGGCCGGAAGATGATGTCAGATCCTCTGGAGCTGGAGTTAGAGGTGATGTGAGCCACCCGATGTGGATGCTGGGAACTGAACTCTAGTCCTCTACAAAAACAACAAGTGCTCTTGGCTGCTGCTCTAGCCCCTGAAATAACTTTCATTATATTGTTATAACAGCTCTATTTTATTGTTAGTTACTGTTGGTCTCATGCTGTGTCTAATTAATAAATAACACTTACCATCTATCTGTATTATGGATTTCATACTACCCACAGTTTCTGGAAAAAGGGGACTACTGTATCGGCAGTAGTTTGAGCTTGTGGCTAGCAGATCTGCAGATGGCATCTTTGTTCATCGCCACAACACTCTATAGCTAGCCTTGGGAATGCACAGTGTCCCTGGGCGCCAGGTTCCTCTTCTGTTTTCTTCCAAGTTGAGAGGAGAGTTTCAATCTTTCAAAACAGCCCGGGCCTGGCAGTAACTTAGCTTTGAATTGATGAGTTTTGCAAATTATTCTTCTTGGACCATGACTTAAATTCCACTAGCATTCCTTGACAGTTTAGAGAGTGTGACACTGTATGTCTCGGGTACCCCAAAATGCTGGCCTCTCCTCAGAACACTGACCGCAATGGTGGGCTGGTGGTAGCTGGGAGCCTGAGGTGGTGTAGAAGGTGTTTTGTGGCAGCTAATTTTGTGGGAGTACTTATTCTTAAGTTTGGTATCAAGACACATTGTCAAAGTCTGTATATTCCCTATGAAGCTTGGACACTGGCATCACACAGACTGGTGCCTGATCCATGAACTCTAACTGGTGACTTCATGAGAAGTTATTGACATCTGTGGAAATCTCTGCTCTCCTATAATGGGGATGATTTTAAGTAATTCTCAAGCCGTTATGAGGAAAAATCAATGTTGGGGAACACAACTTGGGCCTGTGTAAAGGCTGGATGCAATTCTAGTTCTGTCTTGCTCCTTCCCCTGGCCCACAGGAAGAAATGGCAGCCAGAGAGCTGGACCGTGAAATACTCCTCAGAGGTATGTTTAACACTGAGAATTAGCAATTAGACCTCCCTAAGAATGCCTTTCCAGGGAGAAGCTCACTGTATAAAAATTATACACTTACAAAGGCAATTATTCTTCTCTATGCCACCTGATTTCCTCATAATAAATACCCACTCACAATATAGGTCTCTGTTGGTGCTGGCATCATCAGAGCCCACCTAGGATGGAAGAAAGGGACTGTCAGCGGGAGCCACTGGTGAACATTCAGTCAGAAACAATATGGACTATGATTTCTGACAGTTAAAATAGAAGGAGTAGAGGGGTGAGTTCCATTTGAGACGTTTAGCTCTGGCACTCAATGGAAACTTCTTGAATTGAGCTAAAGACAGGAGCCTTCCCATTAGATGTGTAAATAATAGCAGTATCCTTCCAAGGGGACCCTGGTGGTTCCCACAGGGGTTTCTAGTCTTTAATGAGGGTCTCCAGGGGGGTTCAGCTGACAAAATCCTGACATTCAGAGTCATTCAAAAGACCCAAAGATAAATCTCTTTTAAAGAATAAGCTAGGCATTGTGGTGCACAGATGTAATCTCAGCACATGGGAGGCAGGAGGATCAGAACTTCAAGGTCATCCTTGGCTACATAAAGAGTTCAAAATCAGCCTGGGCTACAGGGCACCCTGCCTCAAAATAAAATAAAATGAAAGCAAAGAAGGAATGCAACCTTCAGTCTGACCAGCAGCATCCTAAACCACCTATAAATGACAAAAGGGACTCTGTGAAGGAATAAATTATTGAAGAATGAATGAAGTAAGACTACATGTGGTCCAGCATCACAGGATCAAAGGACATAATTTGGCAAACAAAATTTACTCCAAATGACTTCCACATTCACTCATGATGCAGCGCACATCTGCAGAGCACATACTCAGGCACCAGGCAGGTGGCTAAGCACTTGAATGTGCCCGTGGAATAAAGGGAACAGCTTTAATCATAGAAGAGGCATGCCCAATCTCAATGTAGCAGAGCCTTCCATTTCTGCCTCTTCCAGGTTTGTCCTTCGACAAGGAGAATCTTTCTTGGGAACAAGGAAGGGAGGGAGCTTCTAGGAGGTGAAGGAGGGGACAGAGGATGGAGGAGGATTGGAGGGTTGGTGACGTCCGGCATTCCAGATACTGGGGTGTTATTTTAGGGATTTGGTGACATGGGGAACTTCTATCCCTGGTGAGAGTGGGCTTGCATGCATGAAACTGTCCAAGAGCAAAGTGTATTACTAACACAAGTGGCAGAAGACCAGTGGGATCCTGATTGATATCGGGTGATGTCTGTGATGAAAATGATGTGTGATCAGATTCCAATCAGAAGTTGTGACAAGCCACGGGGACTTTGGGCACAAAGTACACGCATTCCAAGCATAAGAACAGCCCGTGCAAAGGTCCTGCAGTGCCTGGCATGTTTGAGAACTAGAGAGAAGACTGGTACAGCTGCAGCCCGATCCACATGTCTAAGTGAAGTCTACAGAGGTCACGGCTGCTGACTCTTTCCTCACACAGTTGTACCAGAGATGTCAAGCTTTGTACTTGAAATCTTAGACAAGACTGTGCTTGTACACAGGAGATAATTATTTTTCCTAAAAAAAAAAAATCATTGATCTTTTTCAGTCACTCCATGGCAATGACCTGGACGATGAGAGGAACAGACAAAACCACCCAGGATGTTCCCAAGAGACTGCGGATCAGAAAGACATGGACACATGGGAGCAAAGTGAACAGAGACCTCGTCTCTGCCTCCAGCACATCTCATCTTTGCTATCAGCACCCAGGTCTTGCCTCAGGGCTTCTAGAAAGTGCCTCCCTCATGTCCCCCCATGTCCATTGACAGCCCATGGACTTCAGTGTAGCCCAGAGAGCACAGCCAGCCGGGGAGGTGTCGAGACAGAATCCAAGCTGAGAGTCAGACTGCTAATAAGTGGAAAGTTGAGGTTGGCTTGAATCCTTAGAATTACAGACTCCAGGGTTTATTAAATAGCACTCTCTCACATATATTTTCTATTAATTCTCTGTGGTAACTGTACTAGGTTGTGTGCTTGAGAACTGTGTGCATTAGGAGATAATATTTTAGAAATTCATGAGTGTACTTTGTGCCAAAAAAAAGCACAAGCTTAAATAATTTTCATTTTATGAAATGTACATAACGATTTTGAGCTAATCCATTCTAATGGCGCTGAGCTCTTAGAAGCCTTGTGAACCTGAGTATTTGGGGAGAAAGGAGAGAATTCTGGTCATCATCATATTCGTCTTCTTCATGTTACTTTTCGGGGGGGAGCAAAGCAGAAGTGCAGATGAAGGTTAAATGTGGGTCACTCGGAGAAGAGAAGAGAAATGAGTCAGCCCAGGATCCTCCTGGTGTGCTGGTTCCTCTGTTCTAGACCCTGGTCCCAGTTCCCTTCCCTCTTTAGTTGGTGCTGTTAGACTCCACCAGCCTTTACAGGCTTCAACTGCCATTTTTTTTTCCTTGAGCCTTAGGATCCATCATGTCCATTTTGCCTGCAAGAACCCATATAAACAAAAACCATTTTTCTTGTTATCTAAAGCGACTACATCTTTATATTTTTTCTATTGCAAAAAAAAAAAAAACCCATAGATATGTTCACATAAGTCAGGAGGAAAGCAAACCTTTTTAGGCATCCCTTCCAATTTCACAGCTTTGAATCATTCTCTTTTATTCTCCCTGTCAAAAATATGTTCCATTAAGCTCCGGACCTCACAACTTGGAAAAACACTAACTTAAACAAATGGAAGTTGTTGAGATATGAGACAAAGGAAGAATATGTTTTTAGAGTGTTTGTGTGACTTTTAATCCTGTCTAAATCATGAGCACTTTAGCTCCCGGCTGGCTGGCTCCTTCCCTGTAAATCATCCGGTGTGTCCCTGACAGGACGATATGCGAAGGAATCAGGTGGCCCCAGACAATGGACAAAGACTTAGCAACCGTTTGTGGTGGAAAGAATGAAAAGTTCTTGTTCACACTGGGCTGGCTTGGAATGCCAGGCATTGGGCAGACCCAGAACATGCGCGGAGCCTCAACACTGTAAGGAGAAGTGAACCACTAGCACCTGAACCCATCAGATGGCTCTGCAAGTCACATGGAAAGGACTGGTGTGACCTGACCACTCTAGACCCCAGAGCTCTGTGGGAAGCAAGCGTGGAGTGATATGGATTGGGGTGGTGTGAAGAAGGAACAGTGATGCCCCATAGGTCCCTGATGGATGAGTAAGGGTTTGCCAGACAAAGAAAGAGGAAACATCGAAGGTTGGTCCTTTTGTTGGGTGAAGGTGGGTCTGAGATGAGAATGCCCCCGGGTCCTTGGTTTTCCAGAGTGTCTGTTTCCTAGACCATCAGAATGAGAACTGAGCACAGTGATGGCCTCATACCACCACCCTTCTACAGCCTGCCTGACACAGCGCTAAACACAAAAAGCTTTGTCTCAGTGCACATGGTCTCCATTTCTCAGAAGAGGACACCGAGGCACACGGAGGCTAAGGAAACTGCTGTACTAGCTGCAATCACCCTGACTTGGCAGCTTATTCTAAAAGAGATAGTCAGTCTGTGAGCAAGACTTCATGCAGCACCTGGTTTGTGTTAAGGACTGAACAAATGATACTGTTGGTGTGATCACAGCTGCCCCTGGCTTGTGTTAAGGACTGAACAAATGATACTGTTGGTGTGATCACAGCTGCCCCTGGCTTGTGTTAAGGACTGAACAAATGATACTGTTGGTGTGATCACAGCTGCCCCTGGCTTGTGTTAAGGACTGAACAAATGATACTGTTGGTGTGATCACAGCTGCCCCTGGCTTGTGTTAAGGACTGAACAAATGATACTGTTGGTGTGATCACAGCAGTCCACACTTGTGAATCAACTTCTCCACTTCCAGGAAGGCATCCATTTTCACATCCCCTTTTTGGGGACATGGGACCTTTTCTTTACCCTGCCCCCTATGTTTTGTCAATTTCTGATTAGTAGACAATACCCATTTATCTAAGCAATGGGCTCTTGGCCATGTGCCTTAGCAGCAAATGGAAACTTGCTTCAGGAGCCACCTCTTCCAGACCCTTCCCCGACAGACCTCCTCATCAAGGAAGCTGGTGAGTGCTCCTTATCTTGAGAACCCCAAGTGCTCCTCTGCCTCTAGTCCTCACTCAAGCAGCCCCACCTTCTCCAGACAGAACCCTCAGCCACGTATCTTCTACGTAAGGCAGAAGCCATCCAATGTGCAAGGTCACCTGGCCTTTCTCGCAGCTTCAATGCTCACATTCCCTTCGCTGTCTGTGCTCATGCTGCTGTCACAGCCTGAGTGCCACTTAAATGTGTGAAATAGTTCACAAGGCAGCCAATCAGAGCAAATGCCTTCACACCAGTGAGCTTGCAGAACATGAACAGCCCTTAACTGTCAGTCCCGCCACAAGGCATTCCAGCAACTTCTTGTTTTAGTTTGGATCAGCTTTTCCTCAAAACTCAAGTTAGAGACTGTCTTCATTTTAATCATTAGCAAATGTCAGAAAAATGGTGGATGGATGGATGGATGGATGGATGGATGGATGGACAGACAACTGTGCCCAAATGAATAATGGACCACAATGAGAAGATAGGAACAAGATAGTTGAAGTAACGAATCTAAACTTAAAGTTTTGAAAATTTTCAGAAAAAAATTTCAAATTTTCCCATCATGAAAGACTAACCTGAGAAAATATTGTTATAGGAAGACACAATGTTTGAATGAGATCACCTCCTTAGGAAGGACTCCAAATTAATTCTATGTGCCCCTTCCCTAGTCCCATCACAACCAACTTCAACAGCGTTCTTGTTCTCATACATAGAACACAGAATGAGGAGGTCAGACCAGAAGGCCTAGCAATGCTCTGTGCCTGTGAGCACCATGTGGGGTGGAGTATTAGGGTCACATACCACATGGACTTCACTGGTCATATGCCCACAACAGAGAGGAAAGAAAAGTAGATCTGAGTTGCAGCCTGTGGCCGATTACCAACCTCTGCCTATGTGACCAGCTGGATTTGGTTAAATCCAGCAAAAAGAATACTTTATCAAGTCCTCCGAGTCAATGTATATGAACCTCTGTGCATCCAGGAGCCTATGTGTGCATGTACACCATACATATACAGTCATGCTCTCTCTCTCTCTCTCTCTCTCTCTCTCTCTCTCTCTCTCTCTCTCTCTCCTAAAAAGTCTGTTTTTTAATGGTTATATTAAAAAGAACTTTGAAACTCCCTTCCTTGCTGGCTTGGGTTTCCACCAAAATGCATGATTAGTCTCCTGAAATGTCATTTCAATTACAGAAACTCAATAATGAACCCCAAACACCCTCCTGTGCACCCTATGACAAGCACTAGTTGAGGTTTGGGCTCTTTTATTATTAATAATAAAAGGATGTACACTAAATGAGGTGGCTTTTAGATATCGTCGTCGGAAGCCTGGCTAGCAGAGGCCTGTGGGCAGCTGCTTGGCATTCAGCTGTGTCATAATGAGAGAGAGAGCTGCTTAGAAATCTGCATAGATTAATAAATAAGTCTTGCTATAAAGATATTGATCCAGCTGCCCTGGAGAGAAAGCACCCCACTGCCTCCTTTGTGCAGAAACCGAGCTCTGCCAGAAAAGACTCGGAGTTAGGGAAATCGTCACCTCTCACAAGGGACTTACTCCATCTCCAGGAAATAGGGAGATGCTACAGGTGCCATCTTTGACAGCGCCACAGGTATCTACTGCCCAAAGTTCAGGCCCCAAGAGGAACTCCAAACAGTAACATTCCCTCATGGTATTCATTCAGTCCTTCACTCGACAATCATGTATTCATTTATTCAACCGTGATTATTAATGCAGATCTGCTTCTGTGTGAGAAGGATCACCCAGGAGAAGCATGGGATGTTAACATTCACGTGTGAGGACTCTGGGGTAGAGACAGACATGGGAAGTTCTTGTTGAACACCAAATGTCAATCTGGTGTGAGACACAGGAGTCACCATGGACTTTATTCAGTGCTGACAACAGTTCCAAGCCCATCCACACACAGCACTGGTAGAGTAAGGCTCTCTAGTCTCTCTCTCTCTCCCTCCCTCTCTTTCCTCCTCTTTTCCTCTCTCCCTCCCTCTCTCCTCTCCTTCCCTCCCCTTCCCTCCCCTCAGTCTCTGCGTGTGTGTGTGTGTGTGTGTGTGTGTGTCTGTCTGTCTGTCTCTCTGTGTGTTTATGTCTTTATCCACCCTCTCTCCTCTCTCTGCATATATGTATACGTGCATCTATCTGTGTGTGTATCTGCTTCTGTGTGTGTATCTGTCTCTCTGTGTATCTGTGTGTGTGCCTATCTATCTGTGTGTGTATCTGTCTCTGTATGTGTATGTCTGTGTGTGTGTATATGTATGTCTCTCTGTGTGTATCTGTCTCTGTGTGTGTATGTCTCCCTCTGTGTGTGTATCTGTCTGTGTGTGTGTCTATCTATCTGTGTGTGTATCTGTCTCTCTCTGTGTGTATCTGTCTCTGTGTGTGTATGTCTCTGTGTGTGTATTTGCCTCTGTGTGTATTTGCCTCTGTGTGTATCTGTCTGTCTGTGTGTATGTGTCTCTATCTGTGTGTATATCTGTCTCTCTGTGTATCTGTCTCGGTGTCTGTGTGTATCTGTCTTTCTGTGTCTCTCTGTGTCTCTCTGTCTCTCTCTCCCAGAAATTAGGTCACACCTCCCATATCTCTTTGCAAGTTAAGAAGCCTGCTGTGGCTTTGTTGTCTCCTGTCCCCTCCCCTCCAAGACTACAAACCCTGTTGCCTCCATCTCACCCCCACAGTATCTAAGACGACTCTGAATTATAGCCTAGTGACTTTATGTCTTATGATATGAAACCACCTCACATCAAGAAACCTGAAAGAGTAAGAAAGTGCCTTTGTTCTCCAGAGTTGAAGCTTCTTCTCTTTGGGACCCCATCATGCTGTCCCCAGTGGCCATGTCTCCTGATGAGGCTCTTGTTGATGATGCCATAGCTTTCCCAATAAATCTCTCAAGGGTAATTTATCTCAGCATCATTGCTAAGAACCTTCCATCCTCTCTTTTGAGTACCACCAAGGGTAGAGCTGTTCTATCATCCCTAGTCACCAAGTGGCCATTTCTTGTCTATTAGTTTAAGGACAAATGGAAGAGTCATGGAATTCTAGCTCTACAAGGAACCCAAGGTAGTATCTAATTCATTGATTCACACTTCCTCAGTCACTCTTTCATAAAAGCAAGATTTTGTGGAACTTCAACCTGTGAAGAGGATGGAAGAGGGAAGCTCCTGGCTGAACAGAATATAGGGCACCCAGCGTCAGATCACAGGCTCCCTTCTCAGCTACCTGAACAGCTACTGAGAGACCCACAGAATCAGGGGTTCATTGAGACATGGAATCATTAGTCAATATCAAGCTTACTGATTTGATAGCCTGCCCATGGTCACAGAGCTGAGAAAGATATAGTTTGGCTTGGCCATCAAGTCTGTCTCTGCCATCTCAGGGATGCTGACATTTGGGCAGGAAGAATTATTGGGGAGTAGGGAAAGAGAGGGTCATGTTGGATGGTGTAGTTTGACTATAAAATGCACCCCCTATAAGTTCATGTGTTTGGACACTTGGAGCCAGCTGGTGGCGATGTTCGAGAAGGTTATGGAACCTTCAGGAGGTGGAGCCTTGATGGAGGAAGAAAGTATATCCTTGGGCTGGGGCTTGAGTTTGTTACATGGGCACACTTGCTGTTCTCTAGCTCTGTTTCCTGAGTGCGGGAACAATGTGATGAGGCAACTTCGTGCTCTTGCTGTCATGTGGTCCCTACCGTCATGGACTCTTTGGAATCATAAGCCGAAATAATCCCTTTTTCTCGTCAGTCATTTCTGTCAGGCTATTTCATCCCAGTAACGGGAAAGAAAGTAACTCAGAAGTATTGAATTCAAGGACATAGTGGGGACAGCCACACGACAGTACTCACGAGGTAGTCACATACGGAGGTCTGCAGCTAGCAAGAGAACTGCATGAACTCCTTAGTATGGGAGCTCTCAGGACAGGGAGGATAAATAATGACCAAAACAGAACAAAAGTCCCTCAGCTACAAAGAAGAACCAGAGGAGAGATGTTGAGAGTGTCGGGGTGAAGATTTGGGATATTGTCTTGAGATGGAAGATTTGGGATTCTGTTTGGAGATGGAGTTTGGTATTCACTTTAAATTGTGCCAATGTAGGACATCCATGAGGGAGACTGACATGAGATGCCAGCCCCTTCCTTTGGACCAGTTATTTCTTTATCTATCCATGGCCCCTCTGTGTCCCAGCCTCGGGAGGGGAGAAATGTGATATGGGAAGCCTGCATGTCCTGTTGCTAAGGGATATTACTACAGTTTCAAGAATTTAATGAGCCAATTTTAAACACCAATTTTAAAAATGAAATTATTGGCACTAATAATTAAATAACCTTAAAGCAGCAAATACGCAAAATGCATCTTTCTAATTTCCTCTCTATGCCCACGACATTATTTGTAGATATTAGATCCATATGGCAGAAATACTGTAATGAGGTGCAACCACATAGCTTGTTATTGGCTATGATAGTCTCTGGGATCAAACTCAAGTCCTGTGCCTGCTAGGCAAGCACTCTACCACTGAGCTACATAACCACACATCTGCCCTATCCTCCCCACCCCTACCCACTCCCCTTACCCCCGCTCTGCATGAAGTGATGCTTCATTGGCAGCTTGCAATCAACCCTATGAGAATATTCACTCGGTGGAAATAGGCATAGACTACAAACAAGTACTCTCAGATCCCCAGTAAGAGATGACTAGACTCCCTGGAAATCCATAGCCTGCCTCTGGTTCATGCTTTCTGCAAGGCCTGGGTGGATTTTCCCAGGTGGATTTCCTGTTCTGTGCTCAACAAGTCCCATTTTGTTTGGTATTTATTCAATTTTTTTTTTTTTTTTTGGTTTTTTGTTTATGTGTCTTTTAACGTTGCTTTGGGAAACGTTGGCACAGGTGTTAAAGTCAGAGCTTGCAACCATTTGGAGTCCCATTAGCAGACAGGGGCTGGCAAGATGGTTCAGTCTTAAGAGCACTTGCTGCTCTTGCAGAGGACCAGAGTTCAGTTCCCAGCATCCACATCAGGAACCACACAACCAACTGTTACTCCAGGTCCAGGAGATTTAATGCCTTTTGCCCCTGCCTCAGGTGCCTGTATGCATATGATGCACATAAATTCACACAGGCATACACACACATACACATACACACACACACACACACACACACACACGCACACGCACACACACACACTCACACGTTCATAAAAATAAAGAGATATTTAGAGTGCATCATGTTGTTTCAGAAAGGTCCATGTTCAGTTCCCAGCTCCTACATCTAGCAGTTCACAAACACCTGTAACTCCACCTCCAGGATGTTCCAACACATGTACACGCACCTGCACATAAACACACATACCATAATTAAAAATAAAAGAAATCTTAGAGTTGCAACAACCAAACAGAAAATATGCATGTGTCTATTAAAATCAGGCATGAGGAGAAGCCATTTAAGAACACAGAAGAACGTTCTAGACACTTGGAATATGGCAGGTAGGATATGGCAGGTGGGGCAGCAAGAGAGGGAGGGTGGCACAGGGCACAAGGCACCACAGCGAAAAGAAGACTTCCTTTCTGGATTCCGCTTTTTACCCTTCACTGCCAAGGTCTTTGCACAGGGGTAGACAGTCCCAAGAAATCAGTTATTAGCTCTATTACATCTGTAGTTATTATTCCATTCCTCACGCTCACACCTCGGGCCATCCTATTTACATAATGAGAAAGGATCTGCTGGGGAGAGTGTGTGTGTGTTGATTGTCACCAGCCTGCCTTGTTAGTTGACACAGTAAATAACATTCACGTCCCAGGCTGTGGCGGCTCTAGGGGATGTTCTGTTAATTTTCGTTATCATCTTGTTTTCCCCAATTTGGTGGTGGAGCTTTTCCTAGAACCATTCGGATGAAGGGATGGGCGTTATTTCATGGTGCTTTTGCCACTATCTTCTGGGAGATGGATGTGACCAATCAGCTCCCCAGCTGAGTGGTGCTGGCTCCATCCACTGCTGTCTGTGCATTTTGACCTGAGAGTGTTTTCCTAAGCTTATGTGTGGGTAGGCTCAGATTTCTCCTCCACTCTGCAACACTGCGTAACTGATCAACTTTAAAAGCTCTAGCCCGAGTGAGCCACAAATGTACAGGAATAGATGGAGGATGAAAATGTAGGGTTCCTTGTTCTAAAAGCAGGCAGAGAGTTTTGGCTTTTCCCATTTCTCAACTCACTGTGGTGGTTGGATTCACTACATGGAAAATCAAAGAGTAAATATAGACCCTCCCAGGCACTGGGAGCTCTCCCCTGTGGTGAACCCGTACCTCACTTAACCTGTCCAGTCTCAGAGCTCTGGCCCATGCTGGAGGGAGGGGCTGAGACATTGGGCTGGATGAAGGAACAGGTGGCCAAGAGCCTGTGTCAGGAAAGAACTGCCTGGGATATGAAGCCACAGACTCCAGCTCACACAGCCTTGTTCCCATTAAACTTCATGCGTAGAACATACGTTAAAACATATTAGGAATTTCAAGTTGATGACCATTGACCATTAATACCATAAATACAGGCGTGTCTTATGAACACAGGTGGCAATGTCCCCCATCCACGAAGCTCCCCTCAACTGTAAACTCGCTTGTGCCATCGGGCACGGTGGCAGTTGACACACACCACATACATGTAACAGATTGCAGGTGCCAGAGAGGAAGAAGGAAGCACAGGAAGAGGGTGGGAAAGAGGCAGGGACAGGACTCAGGAGACGACTGGTCCCATGTTTTTGCTGACAGCTGGTGGCTACCCTCCATTCCACCCCTGCTACAGCCTGAAGCTTCTGTATCTAAATGAGCAATATTTGAAGACACTTGTTTTAAGTGACCCGTCATAGCATTAAAAGTGCTTGCTAAATATTTACTAAAGGCATGCTCTCAGCCATAACTGAAACGTGGACATCAAAGTCTTTGCCTTTGCTTTGGGAAGAAGAGTCAGCTGAAGCCAGGCTCTTGATTCTGGATGTTAACAAGCCCCAGGTAGACTCACGGGAGAACATTACATATCGTTCGGTCCAACCCCCATTGGCTGGAATGTTCTGTCAGACCTATTTCTTTCTTTTCACTATCATGAAAACAAATGTATATCATGGAAAGTCTCCTCTGTCTGCCTGAGACCTTCTTGACTCCACAGTGAGAGAGAAAATGAGCTCAGTTTTCAGACAATTCCCAGGCAGCAGCTTTGGTTTCCTGCTGGGTCATTAGAGTGTAACATACAGACCGGAAGTGGTTGTGTCTTCTCCTGTACAGTCTATAAGAGGAAAATCCAGCAAGATCACCAGGAACAGACAGAAGACAATAAAATGCAAGAAAAAATTGGAGTCTGGCAGTAATACACCCTTGGGCTGAGATCTATGAGGCTGGCTTTCCAAAAACAGATTAAAGAACAGACATCCTTCCTGGATGTTCAGGAAAGTTCTGGTCATTTAGATCAAGACCCAGCTTGTTTACTTAGCAAGAAAGATATTCTTATTTTTGTCCAGAGATTCCCTCACCATCTGCTTCCTGATTTTTGTCTACCACTGTCCACCAAACACCTCTGCCTGGGGAATTGCTCTCCACTCACTCCATGCAACCGTGACTTCCAGAAACCACACAGGGGCAGACATTTAGAGTAAGGGCCTCCTGTGAGAGCAACGCTTCCATGGATCGTTGGCTGACAGGGGTGGTTGAGGATTCTCCATCCAAGGATATCTCTCCCACGATGTCTAAATAGGAAGTGGGCAACCTTTAGTTCCACGTCCCTACCATACACTCATTCTTGTAGTCACTGGAAAACAGTATTATCAGAAGCTTTCATGGGTCTGCCTGTGTGTCTGCTGGTATAGAGATGAGGGGATGAGGGGAAAAGGAAATGATAAAGGAGTGGGAAGGAAGTGATCGTGGCAAGCCTTAGCTTACACACGAAGAATTCTAATGTAGCAAACCTAATAAAGACGTACACTATCTGTTGGGTGAGAGTCACACACTAGAAAGTCCACGACAAACGGCCTGACATGAACAGTAGAGAGGCGACAGTGGTGGCCAATAAAGGCCTCTGATGTAGGACACACAGCAGCAGTTTGGCCTTTGAGAAGGGATTGGCTATTACTATTCTACTTCCTGGAAGTTCTGTGGGTGACTAACTGTTACACAACAATGGACCACCGTGCCTCACTCCTGCGCTCTGTACCATCACTGACCATTTGGGGTGATCCCTTTCATCTGTCCCTTATTTGTTTTTTAGCAGCTGTGTCCCCCTGCTGACTCATTTTGAGGTCACACGCCAAGGGAAACAAAGCAACAAAACCCAGAGAAGTCCAGATTCTCGCTCACGTAGAATCAAAGTTCAATTCGCAGAACCCGCCTCTCCACTCATGACCACCGAGAGAGTACACAGAGCCCATTTTCACAAATTGCACACACAATTAAGGGCAGGAACCATCATCTTGTCCTTGGAGTCAGAAGAAAAGGAGCGCAACACGCTCTACTTAGCAAATTCATTGCTTTGCACAGCTAAGGCCTCTTCCGGATAGGAACACGGACAGGCTACAATAATGAGAGTCATTTCCTGCAGCCTGGCGGATCCAGTCGCTTTTCTTAGCCGTTGTACGTCACACTGTGGAAAAGTAGCCAGGCCTTTGGCAGAGTCCCTAGCTGTGGCGTTCAAAAGCCAGTGAGTCACATATGACAGTCCAGCTTCTGGGTCAGATGGCAGTGGGGGAGCAGGGTTAAAGAGGACACAGAAGAAATCCTAGACCCGCAGAGAAATGCAGGAAAAGTTAGCAGACCCAAGGCAAAGTCAGCTGGCCAAGCCAAGTCAGCCATCTGCAGGTACCACTGAGAGAGAGAGAGAGATTCATTCTTGAGAAAAAAAGGTGGGTGGCTCCCGAGGGAGAGTGCTCATGCTCAACAATGACCTTTGGTCTCCACATGTATCTCCATAAGCACACACATGTGCACACACTTTTTCACACACACACACACACACACACACACACACACACACACACACGAACAAACAGAATACTGTCAGTTACAGCCTGTCATCCTTGGGGAGAAGGTCCAAGTAGAAAAGGCAGTAGCAGTGATTTCCAGGATACCAACCTTGCTACTATTCCTAAGTCCCCAGAGTAGACGTAATTCTCATATCCACATCATGCAGACATTCAAAAATATAACACCACCTTAGAGACACTAATTTGTAAATGAACTCAAAACCTCTAAGATTTCTGTTTAAACAACTAAGCCCTGTTTAGTTAGCACCAAGGCAATGATCCTCATACTCTAACCCACAGCATCACGGGGAGACTCATCACGCAGTCCCATGCTCTCCAGCATTTCCAATGCACTGAGTCCCGAAGATGACCAAGGATTCACATTTCTTACAGATTTTCAGGATTTCCTAATAGTGCTGGTCTAGCAACCCCACTTTGAAAATCACTCTGCCCAAAAATAAATACTTCTTTCCACAGCTGAAAAGAATATTATAGCCCTTTCCTTACCGGAATGATGCATAAGGAGACAGCAGTGGTACCTGAGGAGGGAGTCCTCCAGCTCTGCTGTCTAACAGATCTCCCAGGAATCTCTTTAAATTCAGATCCCAGCTCAAGAGGTTTGGGGTGGGGTCTGAGGCCATGTTTTTCTGCTCACTCCCAGGTGATGCTGTGGGTGCTGCTCTCATATCCATCATAGATTCCAGCCTCACTTGTCATCTGAGAGGAGGTCACTCTTTCACAGCACAATATTTCACTCTGCTTATACAGCCCTTGCTGCAAACTAAGAGCCTTGTGTGGAGGGAGCATAATTTCAATTCCAAAACAATTACATTTTTGATTGGAAAGTCCTTTGCAGAGAAGAAGGTTATATGTTGGATTGTGGGTATAGCTCAATGGATGAGTTACCTAGCATATACAGAGCCCAGGGACTGTCCACAGAGCTTCATAAAAATGGGTATGGCGACACACACCTGTAATCCCAGCACTTGAAAGGAGGAAGCAGACAGACTAGGAGTTTAAGGTGATCTATATGTATATAGAAAGTTTGAGCCTAATTTGGGCTAAAGGAGACCCTGCCAACAGTTAGATAGATAGATAGATAGATATATAGATAGATAGATAGATAGGTAGATAGACAGATAGATGATGGCTATGTGAATTTAGCAATTCAACATATTCCTGGCATCTGTTATTAATATCTTCATGGCAAAGTTTTTACTATCAGAGATATAAAAGTGAAAGTGACAGGATAGCCCTAAATGCAACAATTACTCCTTATTAATTGCATTGATTAGCTGGGTGTGGTGGCACATGCCTTTAAGTCAAGCACTTGGGAGGCAGAGGCAGGAGGATCTCTGTGAGTTTGCAGGCAGCCTGGTCTACAGAGGGAGTTTCAGGACAGCCAGGGCAATGTAGAGAGATCCTGTCTCAAACAAACAAACAAACCCAAAACTAATCATATTGCTATCATGTGAAGTTAAACTGTGGGGTGGATGTGGAAAGAGAGAAAATGGCGAGATGATGGATAGAAACATGAGAATTAGTAGATGATAAATAGATAGATAAATAGATGGTAGATGATTCATAGATGATAAATAGATAATAGCTAGATGATAGGTGATAGATTGAGGATAGAGAGCTGGATAGATGATAGACACATAGATGGTAGATTATTAACAGATGGATGTGCATACATTCTTCAGCAAATTCAACTCTTAAGATTAGTGAACTAATTTCATCTAGTCTGTCTCTTGGCATTTCAAATAAAAATATTCGATAGAACAACTCACAAATGAAAATTTACAATTTATTGTAAGTGCAAAAAATCCTATTACTGCTAAAGTCATACTACTTTTTAAAGCGGAGGGAAGTCTTTGGTCTTCATTTTCAGCAGTTGGTTTGAGAAGAATCCTGAATTCCTAAGGCTTTCCTCTCTACCGATAATGAGGGGGCATTCTCTACTTTCAGTGACACAAACTCTCAGATTCACCTAGATTTTAAATAACATGTCATAGTATCATTCTGTCATAGTTTGTTGTTTTTGTTTTTTCCAGTTTTTTAGAGACAGAGTTTTTCTGTGTAGTTTTGGTGTTTGTGCTGGATCTTGCTCCGTAGACCAGGCTAGCCTCGAAGTCACAGAGATCCGCCTGGCTCTGCCTCCTGAGTGCTGGGATTGAAGGTGTGTGCCACCACCACCGCCCGGCTCATTCTGCCATAGTTTTGCTGTCAAGGTGACACACCTAGGAAAAGGGAACCTCAGTTGAGGAAATTGCTTCCATCATATTGGCCCATATATGCCCATGTCACTGGGGACAGTTTCCTTTCTTTCTTTTTTTAAAAAATAAATTATTTATTTAACATCCTGGCAGCAGTTTCCCCTCCCTCCTCTCCTCCTAGTCCCTCCCCCCACCTCCCTCTGCCCAACCCCTATCCACTCCTCCTCCACTTCTATTTAGAAAAAGGCAGGCCTCCCATGGATATCAACAAAACACGACATATCAAGTTATAGTAAGAATAAGCACCTCCCCTTGTATTAAGGCTGGGCAAGGCAACCTAGTATGAGGAATAGGGTCCCAAAAGCCAGCAAAAGAGTCAGAAACAGCTCCTGCACCCACTGTTAGAAGTTACACAAGAAGACTAAGCTACACAACTGTCACATATATGCAGAGGGCATAGGTCAGTCCCATACAGGCTCCCAGGTTGTTCATTCAGTCTCTGTGAGCCCCTATGAGCCCAGGTTAGTTGATTCTGTGATTTTTTTTTTTGCGGTGTCCTTGACCCCCTCTGGATCCTATAACCCCAATCAGTGTATGACACTGTCTTGATTGTTAACGGATGCAGGACAGCTTGGCCCACTGTGGGTGGTACCATCCTTATGCAGGTAGCTGAACACGAGCCTGGAAGCAAGCCAGGAAGCAGCTTTCTTTTATAGTCCCTGCCTCTGCTCTTGCTCGAGTTCCTTCCCTGACATCCCTCAACATGATCTGTAACCTATAAGATGAAATAAACCCATTCCTCCCTGAGTTGGTTTTAGACATGATATTTCATCACAGCAACAGAAAAGCAAACTAGAACACATTCAATTTTAAGATGACTGAAGAATTTAGACACACATGTACATATGCATGTAAGTGCATGTATATGGAGGGATAGATGTGTGTGTAAATATATATTGCCCTCCTGTGTTGACAGTTACGTTTAAAAGTAGTTAATGCTGACAACAGTGTAATTAAGCCTGTGAATGGATACACTTTGGTGCTATTATCAAACGTTCTCATAGTTTGGGGAAGCAGTTGGCAATCTGTATGCATGAGAAACCCAACAGTTGCTAACTGACTTGGCAATCTTACCTTGCAAAATTACTTTCTGGAAGTAAAATAATATAGGACGGCATTGCAGCCTAGCAGCTTCACACTCCAAGAGAATCAAGAAGCAAGATACAAGTTTTATAATCTGGGAACGGCTGCTTACATTGCAGTTTATTAATGTATCTAAGTGTCACTGTATTTATGAAGATGAGATTGCACATACAAAGGCCTATGCATGAGGAAGAAGATGCTGGAAATGGGCTCCAATGATCATCTTGTTGTTGCTTCGGTTTTTTGTTTTGTTTTGTTTTTTTGAGACAGGGTTTCTCTGTGTAACAGCCCTGGCTGTCCCGGAACTCGCTTTGTAGACCAGGCTGGCTTCGGACTCACAGATCCACCTGCCTCTGCCTCTTGAGTGCTGGGGTTAAAGGCATGCACCACCACCATCCGGCCAATGATCATTTTAATGGGAACAAAGAGAGCATCCTAAGAAAAAGAGTCAGAGGCATGGCTCTGCCAGGGGTCTTATCTTATGAACCAATCGCAGCTTCTGCTTTCATTTCTAGGTTCTGTGGACGATAGATGCTGAAGTCAGAAATTCTGGGGCTGGAGAGATGATTCAGCAGTTAAGGGTGCTTGCTTCTCTTGCAGAGGACCTGAGTTCAAATCCCAACACCTATGCCAGGTGGCTCACAACCGCCTATAACTCCAGTTCCAGGGGATTTAATGCCCTCTTCTGGCCCCCACTGTGACTGCACATGTACATACATACAGAGAAACACACACACACACACACACACACACACACACACACACACACACATCTCTTTTGAAAGTAAGATGATTGGAGCTTGAATCTGGGCTCTACCCCTTTGCAGTATTCTGCTGTCAGAGACACTGCATCTCTGAACTTCTATTTTGTTCTATTTCATTGCTCTGTCCACTCCCAGCATCTGTCAATGAGATTCAGAGACTTGAGGGATCTCGTAAGCCAGCCCTACTTGGTAGATTAGAGTACATAGTGGTTTCTCTTTGTCACAACCAAATACCTGAAAAAGGAAAAAGGTTTAGTTTGGGCTTAGAACGCAAGGAGATAGAGTCCATTGTGGTGTGGAAGGCATGGAAACAGGAACATAAGGTGTCTGATCGCATTGCTCCTATAGTCAGGAAGCAGAAAGCAGACAGGAAGTGGGGCTGGACTATCAAAATCAAGGCCCATCTCTAGTAATCCATTTCCTCTATTGAGGTTCCACGCCCTTCCAAAACAGCATCACCAGCTGGGGACCAGGCATTCAAACATGTGGGGCGAGGTGGGTGACATTTCACATTCAAACCACAGCAAAGTGATACAACTGGATGTTCCTACAAGCTGCCACTTTACAGCCTCTGCTTCTTGGGCAAATGGCCCAAGAAGCCTGTGCCTCAGTTTCCTCTGATAAATACCCATAAAATAGATTATAAAGTATTCAGAGACATTTCCCATGTCTCCACCCACACAGGCAGGATTCAATGGCAGCCATGACTGTCTGTCTAGCCATAAGCCATGGGGGGATTGAGGGAACCTTCATTTTTTTTCTCCCTGTCGTATGGATCGGGGAAGCAAAGGACCCAGTCTTCTAGACAGTTCATCCACTCCTAGGTTTAGAAAAATCACTAGGAGCCAGAGAAGCTATCCCAAATTCAAACTACTGCCACCCACAGATAGGCGCACACAGGGGTTCATTCCCTGGAGAGCAAGAAGTGTTGCTTGTAAAAAATGACTTCAGAGGGGACGAAATTAGAGTCCAGACAGACACCATTTTTCAGTGTTCACTATAATTACTAGTGCAACAGTCAGCCTTTCTCGCTTTGCTTTGGGGATTGGTCCAACTGGGTAGTTGGCAGCTGCTTCAAGAGGCAGCTGGGTTCTCTAAAAACAGAGCAGGGAGAGCGCTGTGTTTTCCTGTCAACTGAGCCCAGATGAACAAGTAAGAACCTTAGGGTAAGGGGTAGAGGAGACTCAAAATTTTCTGAGATGGAAGGTTCTCTTATCCCCATTAAGAAATAGCTGGAGAGCGTTGGGGAGATGGTTCTGTCACTAAGTCTTGCCGCAAAAAGCCTGGCGACCTGAGTTCAATTTTTAGAATCCACACAATAAAAGATAGGTGTGATGTGTGCTTCTAACCCCAGTACTGAGGAGACAGAAACAGCCAGATCCCTGAGGCTCACTGACCAGCAAGCCTAGCCCACTCGTCATGTTTCAATGAGATCTTATCTCAAAAGATCTAGGCAAACAGTGCATGCGGAATAAAATCTGTACTCTGCCCTACACACACACACATACACACACACACACACACACACACACACACACACACACACACACACAAGCTAGAGAAAACCACACTGCAAAGATGGATTCCAATTCTCTTTTGTCCATTATTTTCTCTAACATATAAAAGGGACATTTCTCTAAAGTCTAAAAGGTGACTAATGCATCCTAGATGGACACATTAACATATGACTATAAGGACTTCAACATCTGTGCACAGATCAAGATATGCTTCTGAGCAGCTGGTGCTTTTTTTTTAAACCAAATATCCCATATTTATTAATTAAAATGTTTTTCTTTTGAGAACGAGTGCATAGGAGGAGTAGGTTTTATTGAAGTTTTGGAGGAGAATCTCAGGGGAGGAGTATGGGAACATCCCCAGGGAGGAATACCACTCAACAGGTTTTCTACATTCTTATAGCTTATGCTGGCTGAAGAAAAGAATCCTCAGCATTTGGGTGTGTGTTTTAAATTGTGTAAATGAATTAAAGATGTGTCTGTCCTTTATCTAGATGAAAAATCTATTCATACTGGAATAATTTTCCCATACTTTCCAAATAATGCCTTCAAAAATGCATGCTGTAAGCAGGAGTCCACACTTATTAAAATGCTCACCATGGCTCAAAACTAGTTTTTGCTCAGAAGATAAAAAGCATCAGACACTAAACTTTAGATATTTTTTTCTCCAAAGAAGATATCAGGCTAAAAGAATGTAAATGGGGGCTGGGGAGACGGCTCACTGAGTAAAATGTTCACAGTCTAAGCACAATGACCCAAGTTTGGCTCCCCAGAACCCATGCAAAATTAGGCATTGTTTACCCGCTGCTGACCCTACCAGGCTCCATGGACAGTTCCAACCCAGTGGTCACACAGATGGCCCTGGTTAAATTAAATGGGTCATAAAACCAAACCAGGAGTCATGACTCTGGAGAAGGGACTTGTAAGGAGGACAGGGAATTGACAGGCTGGAGGGAGATGGATAGGCGGTAGTCTGCATGCATTATACACATGTAGGAAACTGTCAAAGGACAAATTTAATTAATTAAATTAAAAAGGTGAGCATGGCAGCACAAATATCTGTAACTCTAGGCCCAGGGCAAGGATAGAAGAAGCCTTGGAACTCACTGGCCAGCCAGTCTAGACAAATAAGGACTGTCAAGTTCAGTGAGAGACCCTGACTAAAATATAAGATGGAGAGAGACCGATAAAGACCCATAGTGTCAATCTCTGGCCTTGATATGCGTGTACATACATGCACACCTACACACCTACACACACATATAAATAATACAGGTGATAGATATGGGCTTGATGGGTTATTTTGTTGACATGGTATAGATTTTAATACTTCTATAATAAAAATTTTAATGATTACTCTCTTATACATTTTTTCCTAAATGTGTAATTAGTAATTTTATTCCTCTAAAAAATTACATGACATCACTCATACTTGACTTCAGTGTGTGTTGGAATTAGGCCAATCAATTTATTTTTAATGGACTGGAGGAGAAATTCTCAGTATATCCTCCAGACTTCCGGGTTGCTAGCAGCCTTACTCAGTGTGTGATGGATAGTTTCTATTTTAAAATATGGCATTTGTTGTGATATAATTTAAATTACTTTTCTGCCAGGAGCATGCGTTCTGCAGAGTTACAATTATGCAAAGGGAAATTACAAATCATATTCCTACTTTATCTTCCTTTACGGTCCTTGTTGCCGCTACTTTTGCTCAGGTACAATTACGTTAGAGAAAACAAGATGCTGTGTGTATATTAAGAACAATTCTACTTAGAGAATTCATTTTGGTTCTTGGTTAATTATAAGAGAAAAATAGAAACCAATCTAAAAAAAAGCAATACTTGGGACTCATAAGTAGCAAGACTCACATGTAAAGCTCTATGTCTAATCAATAATTTAGAGTTTCTGCAACCTCACTTAACAATACAAGTCATTCTATCATAATTGTGTGTTGAGAATAAAGTACACTTAGATCTATTCACTTACTATAAATGTTACACATGCTTATTGTAGAATACTTAGAAAACAGACAAAACATAAAAATAAATGAAGGCCACCCCCACCCTGGGTGCAGTGAAGCCAGACACTGTCATGAGCAACATTTTGCTTCATTTCCATCAAGTCCACTTTTTTGGCACACATAGGATATAAATAACAACCGTTTATTCAATTTTAGAAAATTGGCATTGTACTATAGGTTCTGAAAGTCTCTGATTTATAGATTTATTTCTATTTTAATGCATGTGTGTGTGTGTGTGTGTGTGTGTGTGGTGTGTATTGATATGTTCAAGTGAGTGTGTGTGCCCACAGAAGCCGGAAGAGGAAGTCAGACCCCCTGGAGCTGGAGTTACAGGCAGTGGTGAGGCACCTGTCGTTGTGGGTGCTGAGAACCAAACTGAGGCCCTCTGGAACAACACCAAGTGCTCCTAACCACTAAGCCCTCTCTCTGGCCCCCAAACCCTCTGTTTTAGTTTAATTATTCATTGGAAAATATAGAGTCAAATATCTGCTATTTTGTTAACTACAGTTTTTTTTTTTCCCAAATGTCCTACCTACAACATGATTTATCTCACTTATCATGGGCTCTAAGAAATGTAGAATATTTCCATTCTTCCAATTACAAATGAAGTTACAATCAATAAACCTATAAGAACTTTTTTTTTACATCTTTATTTCACTTGATGCTTGATGAATCATTTAAAATCAAATTTCTGAGCCAGCACACATGAATTTTCTGAGGTATTTGTGAAAAACATGATAGGAATTTCTAAATGCTGTCTTTTAAATTTCCATCCACAATGCCGGAGGCCCAGGCTCTTGGTGTACTGTTCAATGTCTCTCTGTTTCTATGTCTCTGTCTGGTGTCTGTCTCTGTTTCTGTCTGTCTCTGTCTGTCTGTCTGTCTGTCTGTCTGTCTCTCTCTCTCTCTCTCTCTCTCTCTCTCTGTGTGTGTGTGTGTGTGTGTGTGTGTGTGTGTATAGGGAAGGGGTCATGATGTGTGGATTACATCCAGGGCCTTATGTGTACAAGATAAACACCCATCACTAAGTTATAGCTTCAGGCCTAATTTCATCTGGTTTAAAGAAACACACAATTTGTGATCTGAAAAGTAAAAGTGTCATCTCCTATAGTTATTTATGCTTTCTTTGTTCATGAAATTAAACATATCTACCTGTGCTATGACTATTTTCCATATTAATTATTCCCTCATCCCTCCCCCTCCTCCTTCTCCTTTTCCATCTTCCTCTCTCTCTCCTCTCTCTCTCTCTCTCTCTCTCTCTCTCTCTCTCTCTCTCTCTCTCTCTCTCTCTGATTGGGTCATAGTCTCATATTACAGATCAAAGTTGTTTGAAACTTACTCTATAGGCCAGGATGACTTCAAACTTACAGCAATTCTCCTGCCTCAACCCTCTTAATCTTGTTAAAGTGCTTACTTTAAACATCTTCAGGTTAAACCAGCCATCCTGTCTGACAGCTGCCGCACTACACGCCCAGAGACCAAGCTAAACGCAGCAAATGGCTAAGACTGCATCCCAACTTCCTTCACAGTTCAGCAGAAACACACACACACACACACACACACACACACACACACACACACACACACACACACACGTCTAATCCCAATCTATTCTTCAAGTGTTCTGTGGATGTCTGTACATCTTGCCAAAACCCCACAGGCAAGAGGCAGCAGAGAACTTCCCAGGGATCAGTGTGGACAGTGGGAAGCTCGAGGTGAGCCCTGACAGACGAGCCCACCAGGCAAGTGAGAGAGAGGAAAGAGCCTCCCTGCAAACAAAGGGGCACCTGTGAGGACAGAGCTCTGAACTCGGGGACAGACGGATGGGAAGGGGAGTGTATTCTGAGGGACACTATGAAACTAGCCAAGGGTCTGAGCTAGATCAGTGGCAGCTGGTTTCTGTGGAGAGTGTGGGCAGAGTGAGTTTTGAGTTTTTCAAGAAGGGAAGCAATACTTGGAGTCATATCGGAAGCAAAAGTGAAAGAAGCAGCGTTGTGTGCACATAAGCACAAACGCGTATCTGCTCCAGGGCAGCTATGAGAGACGCTGAACTTAGTTTTATTCTTGGAGAGTAGAATGCTTAATTATAAAAACATAGGCGCAGGAGAAGGTATCTTGTTTGAGAAGCTGCTCCGCAAAGAGCCTTAAAGCCACGCTGTTGTGATGAGATACATTGTTTCCCCCAGGTTTTGCCACCCCCATACCTCCCCTTGTGTCATGTGACTTAGCAGCTCTTCCAATCAGAATGTGCCCATAGCAATGAGGGTTTGACTGCAAGTCCAACTGTGGCCAAGCCTTAGACAGGACTGTGTGTTGGGACTCATCTCTAAAAGTCCAAACAGGATTTTGTGTTTCCAGATGTAGCAGCTGGAGAAACGGTAACCTCTTTTAGCAGTTTGATGTCTCCAGAAGAAAGAAACAGACAGTTCTGGACTGAGCAAAACCCCCAATCTGGAGCTAAACCCAGCTGATCCCATCCTAGGTCAGCTACCTCCTCAGCCCCAGGTCAGGGTATGCTTGTTACACAGCATTGACATGTAAAGGCTGAAGGAAATACTGATCTCTTCCATTGCTGTCCTAGACACAGTCAGGACTATTTAAACACACTTCAAAGGAGATTTGGGTAGACCGATGCCCTGTCCAGTAGCTACAGCAAGAGGTCCTAAAGCTGAAACAGGTGATGAGGATGTGAAGCCCAGGTCTTCTAATGGTCTTCTCACCAACTGGTTATGGACAGATTTCCACCACAGCATTGACACACTCACCTTTCACAGAAGAAATAAAACAGCTGGGCCGGGGAGTGGTTAAGAGCGCCTTCTGCTCTTGCAGAGGACCCGGGTTCGGTTCCCAGCACGCACATGGCAACTCACAGCCATCTGTAACTGGTTGTGAACTGCCACAGGAAACAGGAAAGGATCTAATTCCCTTTTCTGGTCTCCGTGGGCACACAGGTGCTATACTTATATACACGCAGGCAAAACACTCATACACATAAAATAAAAATAAATAAATCCTTTACAAAAAGAAATCAGTCAGCTAATGAGTCACCAAGGCTGACACATATTGGTATGAAATGTTAAATAGATGTGAACTGAGCTTTCTGTTAAAACGAGGACATTTTCATCCCCACCCCTTGCCTCCTCCCAGTGTGTTGTGGGCAAGCAGTAACCTACTGAGTGGCGTGTAGGATTTTAATCGGCTTGCTACAGGCCCCCTCATTCTGCTCATTAAGATAAAGAAAGGTTTGTCAGGAAAATAGTCTATTAGGTGGTAATTTTCTTTCACATGCAAATTAAGGGATAATTAGTTTGACTATCAGGAGATGTAGAATCTGTGTGTTTGACATATTTTCATATGTAGTCACACCGAAAGTTCAAGTATCTTTTCAGGGAAAAGAAAGGTTCTTTGAAAGTTAAAGCAGATTCAACAATATCCTGTTCTGAAAACACACTACGCAGGTAAATACCACAGTGGCATAAATTTAGCTCAATGTTTTTAACTTGTTAATATTTTGAAAGAGCTGACAGAAGTTCAAATCTCCTTTCTTTCTGTAGACACGTGTGTTGGAGATGCCGTGGAGCTGGGATTTAAACATTTCCCATAATGAGAGGCACATTTGGTGCCTCTCTTTAGTTTGAGGGAGCACGTTTGCTCCAACACTCTTTAAGAGAGAGAGGGAGAGAATCTTTGTTTAGAGGGCTTAGAGCCAGCTTCAGGGACTCCCTACCTCCATGACAGACACACTGTCTTCTCCCAGGCTTTCAGTTTGTAGAGACAGTTAAAGTATGTTTCATGATGAGAACTTGCAAATGTCCAAGACACGGCAAGATTCAGCAATTAGAAATGCTGGAGTTTGAATTTCAGGAACGTGTTACCCGCTTCAGCTGGGTCTCAGCTTGGGAGAGGTCAGTCATCTTGCAGCATCTTGTCAGGGACGGTCTCTAGATCTTGAATTAGATAGCTTGTCAAAAATGAACCATGAGGCCACCTCATCCAAAAGGGAGTTTACAAAATCACCCCCCAAATATGACAGTTAAATCCCACTGGGCTAGGCTATGAATAAATTGTCCTTATTTAAAGGAATAAGGTCCTATATAATTCAGACCATGCTGAAGAATGAGAGAAAGGTTAGCATAATTTCCAAAGAGTAGCCAATGGAGTTTACAGTTCCTTGGGATGAGGACTGACACGAGTCTGTTTCTGAAGGGGGAAAAAATGATATGTTTCAATAACTGCTTCTTAATTCATTTCTGCCACGAACTCGTCCATCAGACACGGGGCAGCGGGGGGATGTTGGAAGGTCTGGGACATGGGTGGCACAAGGAACACAGAAATTACTGAGCTAGCCATGCCTGCCAGGAGCTTGAGATAGAGCAGAATAAATAACATGTGTTCATGGATAATGTCAGTCAGAGCCATGTGTGACAAGTGTGTGTTTTGGCAGGGGCGGGGGGTGGGGTGGGGTGGGGTGGGAGGCAGTGCCTAAGTCATGAAATAGCAGCGCGGGTTTCTGATTTCCTGAAGAAAGAGACTGAGAATGCACTAAAATGAGTGCGTCTGAAGTCAAGAGAAGGGGAGAGAGAGGAGAGCAGGCAAACGGCAGATACCCAGCTGGAGCCCCGAACTTGAACTGTGTACTGTTAGAGCAGGGAGCATCTAGCTAGTGGTACAGTGGAAGAGTGATGTGGGGAAAGCAGACTAACAGAGTAGAACTGGCTGGTGGCTCAGCTGCAGAGCACTTCCCGAGCATGCCTGACGCCCCAGGTTCAAAATTCATAGAGAAACAAGGAAGATCCTCTGTCTGTGATTTTTATATTGCTGTGATAAAATGCCGTGACCAAAAGCAACTTAAGAGAGAAAGAGTTTATTTTGCCTCTTAGTTCCAGAGAGAAAGCCTCCACGACAGTGGGAGAGAGATGGCGGCAGGGGCAGGAAGCTGGCTGGTCATAGTTCATCCATACACAGGAGAGTGCAAGAGAGAGAGAGAGAGACAGAGACAGAGACAGAGACAGAGACAGAGAGACAGAGACAGAGAGACAGAGACAGACAGAGAGACAGAGACAGACCGAGAGACAGAGACACACAGAAACAGAGACAGACAGAGAGAGACAGACACAGAGACAGACAGACACAGAGAAAAAGAGACAGATTCAGACAGACAGACAGAGACCGAGTGACAGAAAGAGCAGGAAATGGGCTAGGCTGTAAACGCTCAAAGCTCCTGCCCAGTCACACACTTTCTCCAGCAAAGATCCAAGTCCTCAGGGTCCCATACTCTCCCCTAAACAGCTCCACCAACTGTTGAGCAAGTGCTCAAATACGTGAGCCTAAGAGGGACATTTCTCCTTCAAACCACCACAATCCCATACAACCAAAGCAACGCTAAGCAGAAAGAACCCTGCCGGAGATCTCAGAATTCTTGGCCTCATAAAGCAGAAACAGTAGTGTTCGTGGAATTCTCCTGAAGTTTTCAGATAGTCTGTCACAACCCAAGACATTGCTTCTGTGGGCTTCCTCGTCACCAAGTTGCTATTCTTACTGGAGTGGGTAATGGGTCCACACAGCAGTCCACTGTAACGTCCACTTTTGGCTTTCTGAAATCCTTTGCTGAGTGAATGGTCCTTTGGCATTAAGATCCAGTCTGTCTTTTCCTTTCATTTTCCTCCTCTTTCTTTATCCCCGGCACTGGGGGTCGAACCTGTGTGTGCTAGCTAAGGAGTCTGCCACTGAGATACAACCCACATCACTTTTTTACTTTTTATTTTGAGACAGGGTCTTCCTAAGTTGTTCAGGCTGACCTCAAATCTGCCATCCTCCTGCCTCAGCCTCCTGAGTGCTGGAATTATAGGCCTGGGTTTTGACTAAATGAGGTGTCTACGCCCAGTGCTCATCACATCCTAGGGCATGCCTCCATCGAAGAAAGAGAAACAAAATAATGAGCAGTTTCTAGATTCTCGCCAGCCTCTTAGACTAGGAGAAAGGCAGAAAGCAAAACCACAAGGAGGCTTCCCGGGCGCCAAAACTCAGCAGGATTCATTTCCTATGCACTTCAGGTTTTTCCCGAGTGACTCCCATTGGCTCTCGATTTCCTCCTGCGGGTTTTCCCAGGGCCAGACTGACCAGCTCCACTGAATTCAAATGAGCAGAGAAGCCTCTAAATCAGGCTGGGAGCACAGACTCTGGTTTTTCTCTTTCTGTCAATCTCGCGTAAATAGCCAAGCCAAGCACGTTGTAAGCAGAGCCTATAAGACTTCATTGGCTGCTGGGAACCTAAGTTAAAAATGCAACTTGCTCACAGGGTCGCCCCTCCCGCCAGCCCCCAGGCAAATAGCTTTTTCTTTGGCAGTACAGTGCTGTTCAGCCCAGGAGGGAATTTGATGAAGTGCTTTACTGGGTGGCAACATTGTGGTCTCAGCTTTCGTCAGATCACAGTGGGATAATGAAATTGGAATCCATTTACACCTTCCATTTCACCCCATACAACTCATAGACACTCATAGGCACTGTGTCAAAGCACATCTCAAGACAGTAAATATCCTAAAATCTACATACTCTATTCCACCATTACATGCAACACAGTTAGACTGGAGATAAATTATGAAAAACAATTTCTTGATTTGACCACTCTGGTGGCTGTAACAGAATCCAGATCCCCAGCAAGACTTGATGGCATCAAAATGCATAAATAACTGCACTATTGCATGCCAAGTCCAGCAATACTGCAGTCTCCCTGGCCAGTCTATGAATAGCACAGTTATTGCTGGGACAGAGCCACCGTATGACAAGGACTTACATGCCCTGTCTCCTGTGACCGGGTCTATCTCTGTCACTAAAGCATCTGTGACTGGAGTATTTGTGACACCATATTTTGTCTTCACATCGTGGAAAAAAGATGAGGTGGAGTTAAAGTGAACCACAGCCATCTACAGATCACACGTGTTGGATTCAATTTTTTACATAGATCAAATCCTTGGAAATTTCCTTACCCTTCCTGCTTCTTTCTCAAGGTACCTCTCTGTAGCAATCTTAGGTCACTGATAATATTTGAAAGTTCTTTAAAATATGTTCAGGGGCTTGGGAGAGAGATTAGTTGGTGAAAGCTAATTGCTACGAAAGCATGAGGATTGGAGTCCCACCCTTAGTACTCGGGGGGTGGGGGGGGGAAGCCAAACATGGCGGTACACAATTGGATGGGCAGTACTGAGGAGGTACACTGGGACTCACTGGCCAGCCAGCCTAGCCTGCTTGACAAGTCCCAGGTGCTTAAAAAATGAAGCGGATAGCTCTTGATGAATGGCATCCAAGATTGGCCCCTGATCGCCACGTATTTGTGTACACACGTACCACATGAACATACACTTATATGAACATGTACGAACATGTGCACATGCATGGCATTTTAACATGAAACAGCCACAGATGATGTGCAACAGAACGGACCAGACTCAGTTAAAGGGGAACTCTATTTATGATACAAGCCACGGGCCATACTATATTTCAGTATCGTTTGCCCCCACACTTGCTGGAGTCAGGAGTGCCTACCCTTCAAATGTTGCCATATGACTTTCCCCTCTGCAAATGCATTGTTCCCTGTTTATAACTACCCTGCCCGTGCCCTGAATGTAGGTCCTCTTACAGGCCTGGCAAGCACTTTGCTGACTAGGTCATCCTCCCAGCCGTTGACATTATATCTTAGTGAGTAAACAAATCCTCAGTGGATCTGAAACTAACTGCGGGCTGTGTGTCAGAATCTCAACCAACATTTAGAAATGAGAAGTGAAATCACTGTGGTCAACAGCATGTGGTCTGGACGTTCACCTGGGATGGGTCGCCAGGAAGCCGGCCACTCATTTCTCCATCTAGGGTGAAGAGGGATAACTCTCTCTCCAACATCCCTTGTTCTATTCCATTCTTCTTCCTGCCTGACATCATTTACAACAGCTTGAGAAATAGATTTGTCCTGGCTGATCTTTAAAGAGGCTGTCAATAACAATACGAAAAATAATTACTATACCTAGAGAAAGTGGGCATTGATTTCGGCAGCTATCAGGGCCTCCAAACTGGATTTCAAGTACACAGTGGTATAGTGGAAGCTGCTGTTTGCTTAACTTAGTGAATTTACACTTAACTTTTGCTGGAGCAAACTGAGGCTAGCACTTTAAAATACAGACCTCTTCTAAAAAACAGTAACAAGCACAATTCAACCTAGCCGTAAGTATATCGAGTGAGGACAACTTTCAAAAACTGTATGAGGGTCAGTAGATACAATGATAAGGGAGATGGACTGTCCCTGCCTAAGGACACTTGCATTCTTTTGATAAAGGGTGATAATAAGCCAGCACATATTGCATCATTTAACTATAATTAAGGCAAGTGTTGTGAGTCCAAGTGTGCATCACAGAGGGAACGATCATGGTCTTGGGAGAGGTCAAGGATGTCTTCCTTTAAGGAAGTCACATTGAAGCTATAAGTCAAAAGGGTTGCAGGGTGGAGAGGGGAGCAAGAAGGAACAGGACTCATTTCAAGAAGTCCCATGTTCAGAGGTTGAAAAGAACTAGTGGGCAATGGTGTGCTAATATATATATATATTAACTGACACTTGACAAAAAGCACCAGGTACATTGCTGTAAATATAATTTACACAAAGACACATAAATATACTATACACATTTCTGATATCTAAGGTAAATAACGTAATTTATGAACAACAGAGAAGTATCTAACAGTCCCCACTGAAAACTGTAGGCACAGCCAGTTGACTTTCACGGAATGATTTTGTTACTTTTTTTGCCAAATTCAGCTCCTATATTGATGATTCTTTTTATTAAAGATTTATTTACAGGTATGTGTGTGCATGTGTGTAATACATACACTTGAGCACAGTGTCCACTGAGGACAGACAGGAGTGTCAGATCTCCTGGCGCTGGGGTTACAGGTGGCTGTGAGCTCTCTGAGGTGGAGTCTAGGAACTGAAGTAAGGTCCACCGTAAGAGCAGCAAGCTCTCTGAAGCACTGGGCCAGCTCTCCATCCCTGAGATTGATCCTTGTAAGTGAACACACATGATACAAGCTCAACAATGATGTCATTCCCCTGGTTTGCCAATGCTGTAGCATCGTCTCTGATGGATCATAAAGTTTCTGAACACTGGGAGAATGTGCCTTTAGTTGTTTCTTGAGGAAGAGACTATGTACAGTGGGCCGTCTACTACACACAGCACATTTTAAATTTGAGATTGCATCGTTAGCATTTTTGAAGTGATGGGGACTGAACCTAGGCCTTGCATATGCTTGGTAAGCGCCTGACTACTGAGCCAGATCCCCAGCTCATATTATTAACACTTTTCCCATCAGTTTCTCAATTTTACACATCTAGACAAGATACCAGCAAACCATGACTCTGCTGTTTCAGTAAATAAAGTTTTATTGAGTCAAAGCCTCTCTTGCACCTTTCACTCTATAACTGCAGAGGAGTAATTGGAGAAGAATCTAACACCCACCCAGCCTGAGATATTTACAGTCAAACTTGGTAAAGCTTTGTATAAAAGAATATTGGCTGGCTGTCAATCAAAATCATCAACCAGCCAGGAGGCGATGGTGCACACCTTTAATCCCAGCACTTGGGAGGCAGAGCCAGGCAGATTTCTGTGAGTTCGAGGCCAGCCTGGTCTACAAGCAAGATCCAGAATAGGCACCAAAAAAAAAAAACCAAAAAACAAAAAAAACAAAAAAACAAACCCTACACAGAGAAACCCTGTCTCGAGAAACAAAACAAAACAAAACAAAAACCAAAACAAAATCATCAACAAAACAAGAAGTCACACCCTGAAGTCATTACAGTGTCTGCCAATTCCTGCAGTATAAATACCTCATGGGGTAGGTCCCCATTTGATTTCATTATGCAGAAATAGATTTATGCAACAGCAAGAGCAAAGACAGCAGTGAAATATTTTTGTGGTGATGCCTGTGAAGTGTGTATTATTCTCGTTTATAATATAACTTAATTTATTGGACGTTACATAGTTCTGTTTCAATATGACTATGAATCAGCTGTTTGTGACCATCAGTCTGCAAGGCTCTAGCAAATGTAACCAGGTGGCACATCTTTGCCTTAAATCCATGGAAATACACTGTCCATGTTTGGGGTGCATAGATGGGTGGAAGGAGTAACACTGGACAAGGGCATTGGGATTGAATGAGAAATACCCCATATTTGAACATGGTCCCCATTGGCGGCGCTGTTTGGGAAGCTTAGGATTTAGGAGGTGGAGCCTTGCTGGAGGAGGTGTGTCTTCTAGGGGGCAGGCTCTGAGATTTTCTAACCTGGCCCTACTGCCTGTTCTTTCTCTCTCTGCTTCTGCTGTGGTGATGCCATGTGATCTCTGCTTCCTGACTGCCTGACCAGCCTCACACTCCTGCCGCCATGCTTCCCCCAACAGGTCCTTTCTCCTCTAAGCTGCCTTTCGTCAGAGTATTCTGTCCTAGCAGCAGAAAAGGAACTGATTCAGGAGTCAGTCACAGCCTGCGCAAAGGCTGAGGAGATGGGACCTTCTCCTCCAAGAAGCAGGGTACCAGGACGTCTTCTAGATGGGCAGAAGCAGAACCACTCCCAGATCTGGATAGCTGAGGATGTAAGCATCACAGAAGCTACTCAGAGTGACTGTTATGTGTCGGGCACGATTTGAGACATGTCACGAACGTTAGTGTTCATAACAACCCCATAAGATGAGGTCTCAATATTACCCCTTCCCTTGGGAGGGGAGTAAGAGTAGGGTAAGCAACTAAACAATTCATCCAAAGATTTGCCTTGTGAGCAACACAGCTTCGAACATGGGGAAGATTCTTTTATCTCATTCAAGAGAATCGGAATCTGCAGAGGGATGGGACAGTATACAAACATGCATAAAAGCTTCTGTATGCCAGTGCCTGGGTGATGGCTCAGTTGGTAAAGTGCTTGCCTTATAAACACTAGGACCTCTGTTTGAGTCAGTAGAACCCATTTTAAAGAGACACAAAGAAAAGCAGGACCTGGTGTTGCCTGTTTCTCATCCCAGTACTGAGCAGTGGAGATAGGAGGATGTCCAGGCTGCCTGGTTAGCCAGCCTGGCCTGTTTGGTGTGTTCCAAGACTCTGAGAGATCCTGCCTTAAAAAAAGTTAGATGGTACCCAAAGTTGTCCTCTAGTCTACACGCACGCACGCACGCACGCACGCACGCACGCATGCACGCATGCACGGACATGGCAGACTGTCCAGTGCTACAGACCTGGATAGCTAAGACAGGTAAAGCAGTCTTGGTTGGGAATATTTAATAGGTTGGGGCTATTTTCCGCAAGGAAGGCCTTGGACCACACAGGTGCAAACAGAACAAACCACCTTCATGGTTTTTCTCTATTCTAGTAGGTGAATCTCTTGACAATTTATTCTGGTACTTCCCTAAGTGACAGGAGCAAGGAGGGAAACGGAAAAGATGCCATGTTCTAAATGTGATGGACTCCTACCATTTCAGTCCTGGGGAGCTTCCTCAGAAGCTGAAGTTGGTCCCTCAGCTCTAAGAGTAGCTAATGCATCCCTCAATCACAGATCTGATTACACTCTTGGGGAGAGGAGGAATAAGGAGAAATGAATGCCTGTTAGAAGCTGTCATGGCTGCTAAGTGCATTGCAGACATTTGTGATTTAAGTTGAAATTTTACTTTTTTAGGGAAAATGAAAATCAGACAATCTTCTCATTTGGTGCATTAGGGAAGAAGAAAAATGTGATCAGGAGGGGGATAAGTACCCCTCTCTCAAGTGTCACCTCCAGCGACTGGCAAACATCACAGGCACACCCCATGCAAACTCCAGAGTGTGACCAGAAAGAGCAACAGGGAGGGATGCCAGCCTGCCGCCTCTGCTGCTCTGTTGCTGTCCTCTCACTGCTGGTCTCTTCTCAGGACCACCTGCTGCCTCTGCCAACCCTCCCCACTGCCATTATCTCCAACATGGCAGCTTCTGATAGCCAGGGCCAGAGTTTTATGGATGGGAGATCCTTGGACATCATTAAAAGGAAATGGCTCTGTGAATAAAGTACTTGCCACACAAGAGTGAGGCCCGGGGTTCAGATCCCCAGATCCTACAGAGAAAGCAAACACAGTTGGTAATCTCAGCACTCTTGAGTTGACACAGGAGATGGAGGTAAGAAAATCACCAAGGGGCTGTGGCCAGATAGCCTGCTGTATGTAGCAGCAAAGTAAAACCTGCCTCAAACAAGGTGGAAGGCAGAAATGGACACCTAAGGTTGACCTCAGGCTGCCACACACATGCTGTGGTACTTGCACACCCATATTCATACACTCAAACACACATATCGTAAACACATATGACGTCATACACAGAGAGGATTTTAAAGCAATTTGGGGTGTCACTCACCCAAGGTGGGCCTTTGTGGTTTGTATCAACTGGGATTAGTCTAACTCTGACTTCAGAGATATGACTTAACATTTCTGTGCCTCAGTTTCTTTATCTGTAAGGCAAGCATGCTATCTTCTGCCCAGTGTGGTTCTTCAAGAGAAGACATAAAAGCTAATGCTTTTCAAGGGCACATAATATTTTATCTGCAACATTTTGCCTCTGCAAACCTTCCAACCTCTATTGCTGTTTTGTAATAGGTGCTATTACTGTTTTGTCTACTCTGTAGATGTGGAGATGAGAGCATGGAGGAACCAAGGAGCACGTCCTGGGTCACACTCTAAATCGCAAAAGGAATGGGCATAATATACCCAAAGCGTTGAGATGCAGAAGCATGCTTCCACCCCAAGGGCTGGCATGCTGACCCACCAGCAAGACCTCCGCCATTGCCTGTTCTTTCATAGCTTATAAGAAGGTGACAGTTCTAACAAACACAAAAGGGAAATAATACTTTGTGGGCCACAAACATTATATGAAATTCAGTTTCCCACATCCACAGGTCAGGCTCTCCGGAACACAGCCACACCCACTGACTTGTGCGTTGCCGTTAGCTGCTGCTGTGCCTGCACTAGAACTGACCAACCATAACTGGACCTGATGAGCCACAAAGATGAAGCTAATTTCCAGAAAGTTTGTTGACCCCTGCTCTCACCCTCTCCAAGACCCAGCTAACTCGTCTCCTTGCCCATCAGGTGCTTCCAGAGCTGAAGGTGAACTATAAGGCCCCATCTCCCCGTTTGTGTGGAACTTACTACATGCACGCAGCTCTGTACACAGAGTCACTTTTTATTTCTGAACATCTCTGCTGCAAGTGACATCTCCCAGCATTCTGGGAATGTCATGCAATTGATGAAATCCTGCACCAGTCCCATGCTGGTGAGTCCCTCAAACTGTAAGGCTGTTTGTCCAAGGTAACCTCTCTCCGGTGGATCAAAGGTATCACACCTTTACTCGAGAGTTTCCATAATTTCCCCTTCTCACCCTTTCTCAGCCAGAAAAACTCCACCACACATGCTCGGGGCTTATTAAGTCTGTTCACGGAGAGACAACTAGAAATCCACAATAATTATCTTGGTAATGAGTTAAAAACCACTCTTGCCTAAAATAACCCAGTTAATGGGTGAGTCCTGCCACTGTGTTCAGGAAAGATGAGCCTTTCTCAGGGAGCTCACTGCAATGGAGATGGTGTCAAATTAGTTTCTATATCAAGAATGCAATACAGTGGGGTGAGGGGTGGGCGGTGAGTAGCATTTGCCCAAGTGAAAACATAGGTAAAAGACATTTTTTTTTTAAGTGCTGAGCCTGAGCCAGAGAGATGGCTCTGTGGTTAACAGCACTGGCTGCTCTTGCAGAGGACCCAAGTTTATTTCCCAGCATCTACATGGTGGCCCACAAACATCTGTAACTCCAGTTCCAGGAGATCTGATTGTCCTCTTCTGGCCTCTGAGAGTGACTTCACTCATATGCAAAGGCCAACTCACAACACACAGAATGCACATAATTAACATCTCTTCAAGAAGTATCAAGCAAAGCCAAAAGTGTGTCTTAGCACCTGATGGGAGCACACGTCATTCATTGGACAGGTGCCATGTTCTGGGACTAGGCTTGGGATTTTGTGGACTTTTGTGGGCTATCTCAGAGATCCTTAGAACACTTCAGGGGGGTAGTTCTGGCTTCATTCTCATTTTGAAAAACTGGGTCCTGGGAGGTTAAATTACCTGGCCAGAGAGGCACAGCTGGTAAGTAGCCAAATGTGTGTGTAAATGGAGGTGGTTGTGGCTCTAAGGCCCATGATCTCCCTTCCCCATACACAGACCATACAGGCACATACCATGTTCAGGATCCCAAAGCTGGGGCTTTAGGGACAATGTGAATATGGGCTGGAGGAAGATACAGGCTCACACGTGTCTTTGGCTTGGCCTAGTGTTCAAATCACTTTGCTGTCCTTTGTTGACATTTAACAGGGCCTTTCAAATAGCATGAGCTTCCACAGGGCACATGGAAGGCTCACACAAAATACCTGGGTTGAAAGAAGCATGGTGGTCATTCTAGGGCCAGAGGCTCACTACTAGCTGGGGTAATTGCCCATCTTCCCTGGATGACACTATTCCTCAGGTCTGTCTGTTCTGTTTTCCAACAGTAAGATGCTGGGTTTGACGACAGATCGAATGCTATTTCCAAGGGCCAACTTTCGCTCTTACCGTTATCACTAGGAGATAAGGAAACCACCCACCCAGATTTAGTTTCTAGTTAAGGTACCAGAAACAAGTTATTGACTTTAAAAACTGAAACATGAGAAAGCGTGGATGAAGCCCGAGGTACTAATTGAAAAAGCAGTTAGAGCTTTATGCAGCAAAAGCCATTAAGTCAGGACATGTATCATAGGTTGACTTCTGCTAAAGAGGCTCTCGTGTTCACCTCTGCAGACCTGATGCACCTGTGTGGCTGCAGGGTGGGGACTGAGTTGGATAGGATTTACATGCAGTGGCAGGTGCCCACAGAAACACCTGTCCCTCTGGTCATCTACTCACTCCCAGCATCTCCACAGCCCAGGGCCCCGTGTCGCCTTTTGGCAACCACCCTACTCTCCATATTTGTCCCATGAAATTAAGGGTGACTTCATTACAAGCTGCAGAGGTGGTTGGTCATGTGACCTAGCTCAGCCAATCCCAGCAGTTTACCTGGCACAGGGCCTGGGCGGGAAATGCTCTCAGGACCCAAGCTGGGTGCATCTTGCCTACAGAAGGACTCTCTTTCTGCCAGGGTTGTGAAAGAATGCAGCTACCGACCCAGGACTGTCAACAGCTGGTTCCATATGTAGGATTCTACCCAAGAGTATGAGTACCACCTTAGAGAGCAGCCATTCCAGTCAAGAGAGCATCCCTACGACTACACCCATGTCTTGTATTCAGTTGTCCCTGAAGCAGGACTCTTGGGTCCTTTACAGGTAACTGAACTGTATAGTTCTCATTTTGAGATGAGTATTCATCCCTTGAAACCAAGAAGACTGTGAAAATTTATCTTAAAATGTCTGTTGAACTAAGTTGAAAGAACGCTCAGAAAATTGGGATTCTATGAAAACCTCATTGTGTTTAAATCTAAACCAAGAAGCCTGTCTTGGCCTAGGTCTTTGCCTCCTGATGGCCCAGCTACAGGTGTGCTCGCCTGAGGAGGAGGAGGAGGAGGAAGAGGAGGAGGAGGAGGATGGATGGATGAAGAACAGAGGCAGGTGGCATCATATGTGCATGCATCCTTCCATCCCCACAGCCCTCAGCTTAGGCCAGCCTCGCTGGACTACATCCTCTGCCTCCTGAAGGCTCTCCTCCCTGGAGACCTCTCTGCTCCACCATGGTAAAAAGACTGACCCCAAAACTTAACACCCGAATACCACCTGCTTGCATTTCCTAATGGCGTTGATTATTTACAATATCTTGAAAAAGTATTTAAATATTTAAAATAAAACCCAAACCCTACTATGGTCTATAAGAACCAGGAAGCTCTGCCTGTCTTCCTGTCTGCCAAAACACTCTCTAGCCATTTTCCCTCCACCCACAGAGTTTATCTTTCCATCCTTCAAACTTAGGCATCTCTTTGCTGTGGTGACATCGTGGGCTGTACTCCTCCCAGCCGAGATAAGCAAGTTCAGAAACTTTAGCCCTGTGCTCCAACCTCATGAGGCCATCAATCTAGTTCCGTGACCTTCTGCATGTTTATGCTCTTTCTATGCCTTCTATCCCTGCCGGAGAGTCTTCCGACCTCCCTGTGCCCCACATTTCTAAATCTAACTCTCGCAGCTGTCCACTGGCCCTAAGGCAGAGTGGACTCTCCTCTTGCAATCCTTTGGCATATCATGTGTGCTGGTATTAGATCACGACCCACTGCATTGCAGTCATTTTTAATACATCTGAGGCCTCCACGAGACCATGGGCTTATCAAAGGCTGGGAAAGTGTTTTATTGGTTTTAGTTGTCCCTTTACTCTGGGGGTGTGACTCTGTGACGTGGCTCTGATTTATCACTGAGAGGGAGGCAGGAAGACTTGTTTGGCCAAGTAAGCAGGGCCTCATACTACCTGGTGTAGGTGGACATGCTGGATGAGGAGCTGGTTCTGAGCCCAGCTTCTGGCACCAGCTTGTTCTACTAATACATATTCGAGAAAGGGGCACACTAGGCTTTTGATCTGATAACGGGTGTTCAAGGTTAGTCACTGAACCAATGACATGACCAATGTGAGTTTGCCACTAACAGAGGACTTACAGTGACCCAGTCAGCCTGACAGTGCACACCTTAAACATACTCGGCTCCATCCTCTGCTTTCTGTCTCGCATCACATAAACTGCTCAGCAAACTGAGGATGCTGTGGTTACCTAACTTCACAAAGGAGGAAACTGAGCCTCAGAGACTCACCCAAGACAGTCAGTGATGAAACTGGAGTCAACTGGAACCTAGGAGCACCTCCTTGTAGAGACGGCATGGAATTTTAATTTTCAACTGGACATCTTCACTAGTTATGTCCCTCCACACTTCTGTTCCAAAAAGCCTCTGACCACGGTGACAGCAACTTAGGAGTGTCCTGCTCATGCAGACTCCTGGACACAGGCACCATGACTGGACTCTTCCGATTCTGTCACACAGAGCCCTGCAAAGAGCCCCAGGCACTTCACAAATTACAAACAGCTGTCACTTATAACCTTTAACTCAATCCTCACAGCCAGTGTTGACCTCAGCACCCAGGGTATCCAAAATATTTAACAATTGTCACAGCTGGAGCTAAGCAATCCAAGCAAACCCCAGCCAAACACAAGCGATGGGGCCATACCAGGGCACAGCTGCCAGCTCCAGGGTCTCAGTGAGCCCTTCCCCCATGAACTAATTTCACACTCAAGAATGGACTGTGGCCATCTGACTTCAGAGTGTCGCCCTCCTTTCCTCTCCCCAGAGGAAATATATATGCCCCCTTCATCCTCAGGTTACTATCCAGAGGACACGTGCAGAGACACCTGGAACACAGATGCTCATGGTGATACACACACACACACACACACACACACACCTAATTAAGACCCGCTAACCCAGCCTAGCCTGATCCTTGCTTTCTGGGCTCTCAGTGCTCAGTAACCTTGGTGTCTGTGCTAGCACACAATCCTTAGCATTTTCAATGCAACAGAAAGCCCTTGGGAACCTGCTTCAGGTCCTTTTCCTTGTGTGAGGGTAAGTTTTGCAGATTTGTGCTGGACATGGGAATCCACGATGAAAGATCAAACTGTTCGTGGATTAAGGACTGCTTCGAAGGCTGTCACTCATGGGCTGGAAAACTGGGTCAGCCCCTGAGTGTGATCTATTCTTGAAGAGGACCTGAGTTCTGTTCCCAGAACCCACATCAAGCGGCTCACAACTGCTTGTCACTCCAGCTTCAGGAAATTCACTGCCCTCTTCTAGTACACACACACACACACACACACACACACACACACACACACACCCTGACAGAGGCTGTCTACAATAAGTACTCCAAACCACTCCAGAAATAGCTTTCAATTAATGACAGATGGGGAGCAGTTAGTAAACATCCCAGCTGGCTGGGATGCTAGTGGAAGTCGCTGTGAGACATTGTGGTGCCATCTTCCAGTCTCCACCAAAGGGAGGCAGCTTCAATTACCACAGGGACAACTGGCTGGGCTGGTAGCAGCTTCTTTTTATGACACCATTGACCTCATGAAGATGGCAGCCTTTTGTTCAGAGGACGACAGTACTATGCAACATTCATTGAAACTGATTTGGGCTTCTTGAGTTAGAAGAGGATACAACATTGTTTTAGACACTAAGTCTGCGGTTGGTTACTTGCTACAGAAGTCCACAGGAAACTCATACACCCTTGAAGGTGATTTCTACTTTGGCATGGTGCTTTATTCTTCTCCTGAGCCCCCTTACCTAAGGCTAAACCAACCAAGCCAGCTTCCAAAAATCAATTAAGGCTTAAATCCTGTCTACTAAAACCACCTGTCAAAGTCCTAAGCCTCAGAACCGAAATGTGGCATTTGTGGGTAATCAGGTGGAGCTGGAGTCTGGTGTGCGTAGGTGGGTATTGTTAGCCCAATATGGCCAGTGGTTCTTATAAGGGAAGAGAAGGGACAACACACAGAGAAGTCTTATGATAAAGTAGACACTGGTGACATAGCCATGGATCAGGGGACACCAAAGACGACCATCAGCAGAAGTAGACAGGAAGGAACAGAACACATTCTCACCCACAGCTACCTGGACAAACAAAACTGTGCTGACACGTGGTTTCAAGTGTGGAGCTTCTAGAACTCGGAGCCTACAGTTTTGGTGTTGAAAGCTACCCAGTTGGGGGATACTTTGTTCCAGTGGCCCTAGGGTCACTATGCAAAGCCCCAAGCTCCTCTCTACTTCTGGATCCAAAGTTATCCAGAGGTCTAGCTCCAGGAAGCTTTGGGGACTAAGAACCCTGGTGTGTGGATCAGTTTCCTGTCACTGTGACACATAGCTGAAACAGTAGCCTTAGGAGAGAAACTGTTATGGAGACAGGAGTGGGTAGCAAGAGCTAGATACTAGTAAAGGATCCATGTGTAAAAATGTCATAATGAAATCCCTCATTCATACAATGAGGATAGGCCCATTAAATTTTAGGGGAGAAATGTCGACTTTGGCAGACACTTTTGAGGGTTTCTATCTCTGATTAGCTGTCCCTGTTGTTTTGTACTCAAGAGTGGGGGAACACAGGGTCAAACTGTGTAATGGGGAAAACCATTCACTCCATGGCTGGGATGTGAAAGAGAGAGAGGAACTCACTATACCCATCAACAATCTGCCTTCAATGACCTGAAGACCTCCCTCTAAGCCTCGCCTCTTAAGGGTGCTGCCCCCTGTAATCACAGCACTCTGGGAAGCAAGCCTTTAACCCCTGGGTCTTTGGGGGATACTTAAGATTCATGGCCGCTCCTAGTTCTGTTCATTCCTGTGATAAGAAGTATAATCTGTTATAAATCATACAAATCATGATTAACTCACCCAGTGAATGCTTGGTCAGCCAGCATGATGAAATGCTTTAACCAGGACATGGCTTTTTCTGAAGATTTGTGTCCTTCGCAAGAATTTCTCTCATGTGGCTGAAGGCACCTCTCTCTGTACCCCACAGGGCAAGCCAGTTGTGACCACAAGAGAGCTAGCAACTTGGCAGTCATCAATACCAACCCTGCCCTGTCTACAGAAAAACCAGGCTGTCTTTCTAGTGGGAAGCGCAAAATCTCTTTCCCTGCTCTGGCTTCAGCTCACTCATGATTAATGTGTAATGAGGAGTGGGTTCTACTTTATTGATCTCCAAACCAGAGTGACGTGAGAGGCTGCATAAGAAAAATCCCAAAGGACTGTATTTGTTTTTTGTGCTGAGCAATGATCTCCCTCACCAAATTAGGTGCTGAGTTGGTGAGTAGAAGTTTCACCATGAAACCATTGACAGGGTAGCCAAATAGGAATGTCTATATTGCTAATCCTTCCTTACATACACACTCCACTGTTTACACCCTGTCAAGCGGGTCCCTGGGAAATAGCAAGCCACACCATGGAAGAGAAGCGGAAAAAAATCCAACCAGTACAGAACACATTAGACCCAGGAGAGGACAAGTATCAGCAAGACAGAGAACACAAAGGGGTGGGTCATGTCTTTCCAATGACAGCTCACAATCTCAACTCAGTCCCAATCCTTTTCTCTTTTGGTTCACTCTCAAAAATACCCCTGCCCCTGAGAACCCCGGAGATGCCCATTTTTCCTTGGCTGTGTTATAACTGCCCCAGCTGCCTTTTCTGGACTCTTGGGTGGTGGTGAAGCCCTGCGCTGGCTGCCCCTGAGAACTCCGGAGAACTGAAGACTCAGTTGATAGCCATGTCCTCTGCCTGGCTTGGTTCTTTGGCTCAACCTGGTGTCGGGTAAGAAAATGGCCTTCCAGGGGCAGTCAGATAAGACCTCGAACCAGCTTGGCCTCAGGAGACTACAAAGGCTGTCGCTATCAGAGAGACATTTGTATTCCTTAGCTCCCTTGGGACACGTGGGATTCAGGATCTGCTACTCAGCAGGACGTAGGTTAAGCACAGTCTGGACTCCTGAGCCTTGAGCTCTGAGCCTGGACACAGAAATAGCTAGATGGATTCTTATAGCATATTAGAAAAAAATAATAATATTAAGGGCCTTATCAATGCTAGTAATATCTCACAGAGCTTTTAGTGAGCACTTGTTCAGAGTAGGTCCTCAAGGCCACACAATAAGGATTGCGAATAACTTTTCTCTGCAACAGACCCTGGTATCTGCTGAGTGCCACCTCCAAATCCAGTGGATAAAGATTTCCCTCACGGGTTCAGGTGGTCTTTGGTTTTGCCTTCATGGGAACTGGCTTTTCAGGACCTTGGAAGACATACTTTAGGGTGGATAGCTAACAGTACCCCAGTTTTAGCAAAAAGAGTATCCAGAATCCTCCATGTCAAATTCACAGACAGGGAGAAGATGACAGGGATCCAAATGAGAGACAGTCCCAGGTTCTGATGGATTCGTCTCTCATAATTGCAGTTTGTAGCATGTCTGTTAAATTTAGATAAGGCTTAAATAGGGCCAAAAGAAAATCCAGGAGGGAACCACCAAAATGATTAAAAGGTTGTAAAATTGAGGCTTATGGATGGAGGAATTGGGGATTATTTATCCTGGAAAAGAGAAAGCTGAGGGGGGACAAATAAAGACTTCATACTAGATTAATTATGTAAATAAGCAGACACCCAGCTGGCCTGGAATCTCAACCATTTGGCAGGAAGAGTGGGTATTGAGGGGGCTTCCTGGTAGTTTTACCGTCATTAGTCGTCTGTACAGATTTCTGGAGGGGTGCAATGTGGCAGGGTAATGCGGGTGATGGGCATGCCAAGCCCATTTGAATCCACCCATCGGAAGTCCTTTCCAGAGAAGTACATGATGGAAATGCTCCTTCTTTGTTCACTGCCTGTGAGTGGAGGGCATTCAGAATCTTCATATGATGAGAACCAGGACCCATCCCTTCTTCAGGTTCAAGGTAGGGCCAGGAGGCGCAATCAGGGTCTCTGTCACTTACGCTAATCATCGAGTCAAATGTTAGTGAACGTAGCCTTACTCAAGACATTCACAACCTGGCTGCTAGAGAAGTCTGCCCTCCACCAGGTAGGTCTCCATCCTGTGCACCCTGTGGGCAGTCTGGTTTTCATTCAATCAATGGCACATGTGTTGAGCACAGCCTGGTCCTTCTGAACCCTGGTCTCTATGCCGTGGATGGACATGGAAAAGGGAATGCTAATCACACAATGAACACAGCGTGACTGGAATACTGATGGTGTAGAAAGCAATCACCACAGGCAGCACCAGTGAGTGCTCATCATGCCCAAGCCCTCCAGAGTACACCACCCATCTGACCCAATGCCGTCATATCCCTATTCCAGGAATGTCATTTCCCACACTTCAGTGACAGAAGCCCTGGAAAGACTAAGAGAGTTTTCCAGGGTCACAGAATCAATGTGGAACCTAGGTGAACTCTGAACTGGAATTCTCATGTTTAAAGTCCCTACCAGTTTGTTTGGTGGCTCTTGGCTTTGTTGGCTTTTTAATGGAGATTTTCTTAAGATACTGATGTTTACACGGATGATTTAGTGAACATCAATCCAATAATCTCTTCATAGCCTTGCTAAGTGAAGATACTAAACTCTTGACATTGTGTTCCACCTTCCAGACACGTTCCACAAAGTGTTGGTCGTGGAAGCAGTAAGAAGGAGCTCTCAACCGTGCTTGAGGATAGAGTCCCAGGAAGGAGTCACACAAGGCCTCTCTTGGTCTCTCCCAACCCTGGGTCCCATGCAGCTACCTCAGACCAGACTCAGTGTGCATCCTGGTTCTGAAGACATTGTCCCTTAGACGCTGACATAAAGAGTGTGTTAAAAATATGATACTTGGACCTCACATGCAGAAATCCTTTTAGATAGGCCTTAGATATGTTGGGAAAACATGCACGTTTATTTGTAACCTGCAAGACTCTTAGGTGGCTGATACAGAGACCCCAAATTGAAGCAAGTACTCTACAGTCATGAGTCCATGCAGTGACTCAATTTTCTCGCCAAACATCTTTTCACACACACACACACACACACACACACACACACACACACACACACGCATTGTTAACTAGATAAACATTTACAAAGCATCCAGGTAGTAGGTCTCACAGGCTCAAGGCTGTGAGAATTGGAACCCTCAAAAAGTTCTTAATCTTACAAACAAAACAAGCAAACATCTGACCCACATGAGACTGAAAGCTGTGGTGGCAAAACCCTAGGGGAATATAAAGGGAGCACTGACATGGTGAAGGGAACCCCAGAGAGATACCCTGAAGGTGGGTGGACCTGGATCAGGGGGCTATGCAAACCAAGATGAGATGAATGAACAGGAAGTCTGTCGTCTTAGCTGGAGCACAAGGAACATGGTGGAGAAGGCGAGAGGAGAACCAACGGAGGTGTGAATGGTAGTTCTGGGGATTTGAACAGCAGCTGCATCAGAAAGGCTCCTAGATGGGGAAGATATCACGGGCAAGGAACAGGCCAATGAGATAATGATAACTGGTGAGAGATAATTGGTAAGAGATAATGAAACTGCTCAATTGGTTATTGGGCAGGATGTATGAGAACAGAGAGGACAAGCCGGGTGCTCATATTAAGATTTATTTTCATTTACATATTAAGCAATATTAATGTTAATAACAAGCCATCAAAGTGAGTCTCAGAAGGGAACATCCTTACATAATTTGGTGGGGGGCTCTAAGGTATGTTCGAAAGTAATAAACTAAAATGCATTCTATAATTTAGTCTCTCTCTAAATGACACTAGCCTTTAACTAATTAGTAAAAAAATAATGCAGATTGACTGTCCTATAAGCAGGGTTATTATCCTCATCAAGGTCATGTAGATAATGACATCACACTGCAGAAATAGATCATGGAGTAGAGGAGATACGGCTGGCTGCCTTTTGTGCTACTAAATCTTTAACACAGTAGATGCTCAGGCTAGAAGACATAACCAGACAGTAACAGTCCTCTGAGAAGTTTCGAGTGTGACAGACACACTGACAGGCCAAAGGACTGAGGGGTTACAACCGCCAGACTTCACATCTAGCCCCCTCTGCTTCTAGCTGTGTGCAGCTCAGCAAGTCCCATCGCTCCTTTGAGTCTCGTTTCCCCGAGATTCTCAGTGGGATGAGAGCCTCGCCTGGTCCACTGTCACCAGGCTGTGTGTCCCATGTCTGAGCAGGAGTCGTGGGAAGTGGGAGGAGCCACACTCCCAGCCAGGGTGAGTCTAGCTTACCCAAGGAGGCCCGTTGGCACCTCTGGGTTTTAACCCTTTGTGCAATGGCAAGTTGGGTCTATGTTAGGACACCCGGCCATGCTTATTAACAATCATCTGGTTCTATTCAGAAAAGTTCTCCCTTTAGACCCTAAGAAAAAAATCTTTGAGTGGTCATGCATCTGCAGGAACACATATGTGTGTACATGTGGAGGACAGGAGATAAGCAGGTATGTTATTTCTCAAGGATTCGCCTTGTGTTTTGAGGCACGCTCTCTCACTGGCCTCAGATTTGCCAAGCAGGCTAGGCTGGCTGGCCAGTGAGCCTCAAGGATCCACTTGTCTCAACCTACAGGTGCCCATCACTATGCCCCGCTTTTCACGTGAGTGATGAAGATTGGACTAGGTGCCCCTGTTTCCTCTGTAGCAAGCACTTTGCTGACCCAGTCACCTTTCTACTTCCTGGACTCTCGTACCTAAAACAGATAAAAGCAAAAAACCCTTGTTGGGAGCCTCTCCCAGGCCTCAAGCCCCAGATGTTTCCTCAATCTGTTCTCCAACTTTCCCTACCTCGGGGTCTCAAATTCCCCACTTTCTCTGCACTAGAACTCTGTAGACCAAGTTGTAATGGCTGCCAGGGTCATTTGAGTTTCTGTGATCCTATCCTCAGGGTACAAATAAATGACCAGGCTCCTTGCTGGGGAGATGAAGTGAACTCTTGGGTACCCTGCACGATCTTCACCATGATCCCAGTGCCCTGAGGATTGTCACTAGAATATCCATGTGTGGCCGGCCCTTCAAGGGTAATTCTCCCTGAGAAGTCTTGGGAAAGGAAATGGAAAGGGCCGGAGGGTGTTTAGAAACAATGAGTGCTCCTGACAAGCAGCCTGGACTTTCTGCTGCAGGGTCTGCAGAAGTAAGACTGTCAGACCAGAAGGAAGGGACTTCGTGAAGGGTTTCTTCCTCCACCCTGCTTGTGCACCAGCTGTTTTTCCTTCAAAGCTTTAAAAAACACATAAAAAAGCAGATGACAACTGGTAAGATACGTTAAATCGGATTGTTCTTTCAGGCATGCTTAGAATGAGATGGGTTGATTATGAATTTTATATACAAATAAATATATATGCCCACATACATATATGTGAATATATAAGTGTAATATATATATAAACACTTTTTATTTATATATACACATAATATATAAATATATGAAGATAAGGGCAATCTTTCTCAGCCTATTCTAATTCTACTTTCACCAAGACCAGAAGGCAGTGCCGACTTGGAGACAGCCCTTCATAGGTTGTCCTGTCTTACCTGGATCCTTTGGTGAAGAAGGACTTGGTACTCTATAATTCCACACCTTATCTGGAGAGCCATGCCCCCAATCCATTATTCTAACAGGGGCATGTGCCAGTTCCTGGCCAGAGGCTTGGGGTACATCACCTCACTCTCTCCCTCACAATCCACAAAGTGACAACCAGCATCCTCACTGTCTATAAGTGAAGCAACGGAAACTCTGGACACCAGAAAGAACCAGCCGAGAGGCACACACTCAGCAACCCCAGGAGCCAGAATTCAAATTGAAGCCTTCAAGTTCCAGGGGCTGGAATGGTCATCTACAGACTGCTATGAGTCTGTCACTTTAAATAAAACACGTGACTGGATTTGGCTTAAATGATTTGCTTAAAAATCATCCCTGTGGAATAAACTATAAACTAGAGAAAATAATGAGTTCAGCCCAGAGTTTTCATGGATGGGTATTACATTTATTGGCAGTGTGGGTGGTAAGCAGGAGATGAGAGCTAATAAGAATATATACTCACTGTGGCTCACAGACAGGATGAATCAGTCTGGAATCCACTGTAACTACCTCTATATTCATTCCAGTGAAGAGGCTAAGTGTGAGGACAATGGCACCTCATGCTAGGTCTCGCCCTCCAGCTGTCCCACTTCTCAGCTCAGAGGTGGAAGCAACTGTAAGCCATGACGTCAGCACTCAGGCCTCCTCAGCCTCTCAAGCCCAGAGTGGTGGTGACCAAATGTGGACACAAATAAGAAACAAGTCAGCATGCACAGGAGATTCACTTGGCAGAACTCCTGATCCTACCCAGCTACCTGCATGCTTTCTCCTGGGCTACCTGCGTTAGTATCCGTGTTATACTAGGATCTATAATATGGACAGCCCATGCCAATATCTATGTGGTAATACTTATATCCTAGGCTAATATTTATATTAATATCTATAGCCTATGCTACATCCCATGCTGATAGCTGTGGTGCTGTGTCATGCTTAGGTCAGTTAGGAGGAAGATGTGTCAGAAAATGTACCTGTTGCCCCTCTACTGAGTCTCGTGTGATTGGGCCATTGTGAGCAGATTGGGTCCCTCCCCTCAAGGTGGCATGGCAGGTTGTTCTTGAGTACTTAGGGTAATTGAGATCTTCTCTAAGTAATAGCAACCAGGAGACATAGCAAGACACTGTTCAGATTTAGGCAGCCCAAGTACAATAGCGTGGAGGAGAGCATTTGAAGCCAGGTCCGAGGCAGGTGACCAGGAAAAGATGGGTAGGAGACAGTAGAGTCTTCTTCAGGTAAAAGAGATAGTATGAGAGGAAAAGAGTGAGAGACAAGAGATGGGGAACAGAGAGCTTCTCCGGAACACTTGCAGCTCCCACACTCCATTACTCAGCTAGCTGGCTTCTCGCGATGGGCTTAAGCCCGCCTCCACTGACTTCCTCTGGTCTACTAAAGTACAGATTCTTCCCTTCACTCACAGCAGAAAAGTGCAAGACAGCTCACAGTGCCAGCCTCGCCAGCTAGACTGTCTAGCTCTCTGACAGCCATGTGGCTACATGATCAAGTTTGGATGCATGATCTGGGAGCTGGAAATTGCACGCAGCACTCACACCATCCTTTATCAGCAGATAAACCACTTGTCCTTAGCCATGCACCAAAAAGCAGACACACGAGAAAGCCAACTACCATGATACAAAGATCATACCCAAGGGAACATCTGCACACCATTCAGACAGAGCAAAGTAGGATGGTTACACAAGGCAGAGTCAGTCACTAGCTACCGCTAACCTAGGGACCAAATCAATGAAGAGAAATAAGTCTGTGCTGTGGAGTGTGAGGTCCTGAGGCTGCAGCTGAGATTTCTGATATATATCTTCCTTTTCTTTGAATACATTTCAGCAAGTTTCTATTCTCTATAACCAAACACACCACTGAATGTTATTTCAAGAGGTTGCTGGGTGATGAGTTACATATGCAACTCACAGATCCTTAGTGAGAAGCTTTATGCTAATTACATGCAAATATACACAAGCTGGCATGTGACCAAACCACTTTGGAGCTAGTTCTGCTAAGATGCCCAGACTTCTCTTTGAATCCACTCCCCGTCAAATCTACCAGCACCACAGTCATGTTATCTTGCTCAGACCCAACTCCTGGGATGACTATTCTTCTTTCCATTTCTTTAAAATAGAGGAAAGGTCTCGCCTGGGAATGAGCCCTGTGCTGGGCTCATCTGCCTTATTACCTCACGTTAGAATGATACCTCTTCTTCCTTTTCTTCCAAATAGCCAGCATACCGTCGTCCACTCTGATTGGTCAGTGCCCTTATGCACATAATATTAAATACACTGAATACTATGTATGCCCCTCTCTAATTCCTACACATGTTTATATTTTTTTTCTCATTTTAAATCTCTCCAACAAGGTCAGTCAGATGGCATTCTGTGCTTGCCTCATTAGTAATGGCTTTTGTTCAGTTAATGGGGAAAAATTCAAGCATGGAATTGGTGTTAATTAGTTAAACAGGGTACAACCAATCCAACTACTCAACTAAATTGCTGAACTTCCAAGTCTATACTTAGGAAGCAAAGCAAGAGTCTGTAACAGAAGCCATTTCCTCATTGAACAGTGGATGGGCACACCTTGGGCCTCCTCTTCAAGGCATCTACAACAGTGCCCAATGGGAGCAGCCTTTTCCTTCTGACCATAGAGGACTCGCTAAGTGCAGAATGGGAGAAAAACCAATTTTATAACTTTGGGAGAGCGGATTTTAAATTAAAAGATTCAAAAAAGAGCTGATTTCCAAACTATTTTTTCTATTTTTCTAAATATTTTATGAGAATGGTGTGTGTGTGTGTGTGTGTGTGTGTGTGTGTGTGTGTGTGTGTGTATGGTGTGTGTGTGTGTGTGTGTGTGTGTGTATGGTGTGTGTGTGTGTGTATTATGTGTGCATATGGTATGTGTATATGTGTGTATAGTGTGTGTGTGTATAGGATATGGTGTGTGTGTATGGAGTGTGTATAGGGTTATGTGTATGGTGTGGGGGGCCTGTGGGGGTTGTGGGTGTGTATGTATGCTGTATGTCTATATAGTATGTGTGTGTGTGTGTGTGGTTTTTTTTTTTTTTGTGTGTGTGTGTGTGTAAGCAACTGGCAACCTTTGATCTGGGTCTCACTGAGCAGGCCACTGTGGCTGGCCAGTGGTCTGCAGGGATCCTTGTCTCTGTCCCCCCAACACTAAGATTTAAACTCATGCTAGTGTCCCCAGCTTTATTTTTTCAAATGTGATCAGCCCAAGTACATAATTCACCAAGAATATTGTTAAGGAGACACGTCCTCTGCCTTCCCAAACATGGCAGTGAATTATGAATTCCCAGCAACAAGGCACATGGTCTGGCCCATTCACCCCTACAGCTCCTTACTTCGATAGCTGTTGGCAGCTTGGGTGTCCTCCTCAACCTGGTACACAGGGCTTGCTCTTCCTTAATCCAGAGACACAGTTCACTTCAAAATGACTCTGTCATGTGTCTCTGTTTCTTCAGAATGCTTACTGGAAACCACTTGTTTCTTGTTAACTGTTTTTCGTGTTTGTTTTTTAAGATCTATTTAGCGTGTGTGTGTGTGTGTGTGTGTGTGTGTGTGTGTGTGTGTGTGTATGTGTGTGTGTTGAGGTTATATGCACCACATGTGTGCACCTGGTTGAGGGGGCCAGAGGTCATCAGATCCCTTTGAAATGAAGTTCCAGGTAGTTGTGAGCTGCCTGATTTGGGTGTTGGGAACCATATCTGGTTCTCTGAAACAATAGTAAGTGCTCTGAGCCATCTCTCCCGTCCATCTGGTTACTAATCAGCAGGTTTCACATCACCACGGCAACTACATCCGGCCTGTATGTAGTGCATCTGAAGGCCCCAGTATTGCCCAACGTGGAGTAAGAGTTGGATGTAAACTTGGCTGTCAACTTGACATAGAGATTGCACTTCAGGCCAAAGTCTACAAAGGCCATCTCTGAAGAATCCAGTGAACGGTTTTCCAGGTAGCCACGCCTGTGGGAAAAGCAGCCACGTGATCCCTACCAAGCCAGGATTCACAGCAGAGTCAGCATTCACTCCCTCCCTCAGAAGACCAGAAAAAAAGGGAGGCACAGCCAAGGCCAGCTCTCTCCAGAACAACGCTGGCCATCCAGAAGCCTCTGAGTGTGCTTGGACAGTGGTCCATTTCTTTCTAACCTTTCTGCAATTTAAAACCCTGTGGGCCAAGTCTAAACACGATATTCGCAAAGAGCAAGCAGGCCTGTGTAGGGCAAAGCCTGTCTCCCCCCCCCCACCCCCCAAGGAAAAAAATAAAGGAAAGGGACACTTTAGAAAATTTAAAAATGAGTTTAGGGATCCCCAGCCCAGCAAAATCCCTACTGCTGGAAGTTACTTGGCCCCTTGCAATCAAAATGTAGTTGAGGACAGATTCTGATGGGGACGGTAGGAAGCTGCGCTAATTTCCGGAACCGTGTGGCGTTACACATTTGCACACGGAGCACTGGAGGCGACTTTGTGGTTCCACTAATCAGACATTGTATTTGCATATTGAATTCTAATTGTTACAAGTCTGGAGACTTGGCTGGAGAGAAGGTGGGAGGAAACCGGACCTGAAATCAGAACACAGCAGACAGTGTACCTGCTCAGTGGGACCTGGCGAAGGGTTGGCCCTGCCTGCTCCTCCTTCCTCCCTGCCTGCTCCTCCTTCCTTCCTTCCTGCTCCTCCTTCCTTTGTGATAGTGAGCTGACAACTCATCATGAAATAACGGCCCCAGAAGCAATCTATGTGCCTGGATCCTGCTGGTTTTGTGGCCAGTGAGATTGCTACTATCTCTTGCTTTATTTTTGATAAATTGCAGGCTTTGACATAGGTAGATAGTGGGTCTCAGTGGCGCCTACAAGAATAGACACAGGAAACCATTTATTTGCCTGTCCAGCAGCAATGGGCTGTCATCTGCCTTCCTTGTGTCAAAGCAGCAAGACGGGGAACCCGTGTTAGGTGTTGTGACATGCTGGCTTGTTTAATTGTGAAAATTGACAACCAGGCCTGGCGGGCTGCCTCAGCTGGGGAAGTGCTCACTTCCAAACATGGAGACCTGAGTTAAATTCCTGAGCCCCTAAATGACAAATGGGGCATAGTGGTAATAATTTATCATCTTGATGCTGGGGAGGTGAAGACAGGTGGATCCCTGGGCTTCAGCCGGTCAGCTGAACCATGAGTTCCAGGCCAACACAATACCTTGCCTCACAAAGTGAAAAAAAAAGTAATCAAGGGCACTAACACTGGAAAAGCAACACCTGAGGCTTGTGAAGCTGATCCCTGGCCTCTGTATACACCTGTACATGTGTACGTGCACACACCCACATGTGTGTATACACACACAGGGAGGGCAGTTTTTGACAAACAACTATTGAGTCATGTGTGTGTTACCACTTACACTGAGCACAGTTTAGACACCCTCCCCCTTATATTACATACTCTATAAGGTGGGTATTATTCTACCCACTTCACAGATTGGGAAACTGAGACTGTAAGCAGTCAGTCAATTTAGTGGAAACAGACTCTCAGGGGCCAAGCTAATCTGGTTCTTTTGAAAGCCGAGGCCTGCTTCCTCCTGTAGAAAAACTTCTTGGTTTAACCAGACCAGGACAAGGGAGCAGTGTGTCTGGTCCCATGTCACTTCTTCTGAAGTCTTCCCCACCCCCACCTGATGGTGGGCCCGAACCCAGGGTATTTAAGCCCCTGGTTTGCTTGCCTATCTCCCTTAGCTTTTGAAGTCTTTGAGAGTAAATAATGGGCCATAGATGTCTTTGTAGCCCCGGTACTTACAGGCACTGAATGAATGAATGAATGAATGAATGAATGAATGAATGACATCCTCCCCACACTTCCTGCAAGGTGTTAAAACAGGCTTGGATAAACTGAACAAAGCTTTGCGAAAGCTAACAAACAGAAGAGCCAGAATGGCCTCTGAGGACGCAGACCTAATGTTTCATTCTGTAACATGTATAATTCAAAGTCAGACTCAGACTGATGCCCAATCAAGGCATTCAGACCATGCTAGGGGCAGTGAGACTAGCCTTGGGAGGCTCAGAGAGCCTACAGTGGCCTGAGGATTGCTTGCAATCTGGGCTGCAAGCTCCTAGCCCCCAGCCCCCAGCCCACTTATTTGTCTGTTCCTTGCAATTTTAGTTTCTGAGTTTAGAAAAACTTGAGCCGCATGGGCTGCCATTCTCTGGGCTCTCTCAGCTCCGGCTGCGTGATGGGTTTTTTATTTGGAACTGTTGCAGAGGAGGGGCTGTGGATGAGATGAGAAGAGAAACCGGGAATGCTTTGGAAGAGAAACTAGAAACAGATAAAAATGGAGCCAAATGGAAAGTCATGTGGAAGCTTCTGGAATTTCTGAAGCCATCAATGTCGGACTCACCTAGATCCCGAGTCAGGCTCTCAGCAAGGGGCCTCTATGCGCCATGGGTTACAATGGGCTAGCTTCAAGAGCAGGTATTTTTATTGTCATCTTGACAAAACCTAGAACCAACTAGAGAATTTCTCAACAGGATACTGTCTAGCTCAGGAAGCACTGTAGTTACATCTGTGGGGGATTACCTTAACTAAATGAAACTAACTGATGTGGAAGGACCCACCCATTGTGGCGGCACCATTTCCTATGTTTAGGTTCTGGGCTGTGTACAGGGGGTAAGTGAGGGGAGCAAAGCATGCATACAGTTATTCTCTCTGCTCTTGACTGTGGATGCAGCCGGCTGCTTCATATTCCTGCCTCGACTTCTCCACAGTGATGGATTGTAATCTGGTATTGTAGCCAAACAAACACTTTCTGTTGCCCTTGTCAGGGTATTTTACCACAGGAACACGAAGAAAACATGAACGTTTCCTGGCAAGAACCACAGCAGAAAGGGGCTGGAGATGAAGCGCTGAGCAAAGCAGCCTCTCCATGGAGTGGGCTAGTGTAGGAAGCAACTGTCTGTTAGTCTCTAGGATGCTGCAGGCCAGAGATGGGTGTGGGCCAGGGGTGAGGGCAACCACCCATGGGGTGAGTGGGGTGGAGTCAGTTGTCTGAAGAGAGTGGAGAACCATGCTCCCAGCTTCCGAGACAGAAGACCTGTGGAGAGGGAAATCAAGGGAGGAAGACGGAAGCGTTTCAACGGGCTGCATGTGCATCATCTGCTCTCTCAGCAGCCATTCCCTTGTTCTCAACAAAGCTTTAACGTGCTTGGGAACTGTACGCTCGCTGCCAGGGAGAGACGACAACCCAATTTGTCTGACTTGAGAAAAGGGCATTTGAGTAAGGTTTGTACAGCCTGAGCATCCTGTCCTCTCATTCAGAGAAATTAGTCAAACATGAAAGTGAACTAGCGAAAGCTAACCAAATTCCTCTCTGAGCGATGCCTTAAGCATGCTGGGAAGCAAGAACTCCCTCCCTACTGGATGATGCTAAAGGCAGAACCACATCATTACCACACGGAGCAGCGATACTACTTCAGAAGAGAGCCATTAAGACTCCAGGCTCACCAAGACGAGACTCAAATATGACACTCCCTCACTGAGAACTCAAGGTCAACTCCAAGTTGTCCACTAACCACCTTTATTTTCTCTGAGCTAATTTGTGGAAGATTTCTATACTTTTTTGTGATGGTTCGTTTTAATCATTGACTTGACATAACTTATAATCATGTGGGAATATAGTTTCAATGAAAGATTGTTTACACTGAGTTGGTCTATGGACATGACTGTGGAGGATTGTATTGTTAATTGATGTGAGAACACCCAGCCCACTGAGGGCAGCGCCACTCCCTAGGCAGGGGGTCATAAACTGTATAAGAGATGAAAAAGCAGGCAATCGAATTTGCACATATTTACTTCTCTTTATAGATAAGGTGTCTCAAACATTTTTGAATTCCTGACACTGTGTCTCTGCTATGTGACCTGGAATTGTAAGTTGAATAAGGGCCCCTTTCTCACCCTGAGTTGTATTTTGTCACAGCAACAAGCATGAAAGTAAAACACTACTAAAAGTTTAAACAATGATGCATGTAAAATACTGGAGAAATCCACAAAGAAGGAAAACTTAGAAACAGACCCACTGATCAGAAACGCCAAAGGTCTTAGCTAAGGATGCGGCCCAGAAAGTGCTCATCCAGAATGTCCAGGGCCCAAAAGAAATGAGAGTTTCTCATTTCTTAGAAGTAGTTGTAGGAGTCAAGGCCACAGCAGAAGTAGCTATAAGATGAGGAAAGAAGTCTGGGTAAAGGGACCATATGTTTCATCCACAAAAAAACAGGATCTAGGAGCTGGGAAGACACTCAGCCAGTAGAGGGCTTGTTGTGCAAGTGTGAGGACCTGAGGTCAGTACCCAGGACAGCAGGGTATGATGGAATGGTGCTTATAATCTCAGTGATGCAGGGGGAGGGGAGAGGGGAGGGGGAGGGGGAGGGGAGGGGAGATAGAGATGGGCAGATCTCTGGGGATGCTGGCCAACCAGTCTACCTGAACTAGAAGCTCCAGTCAATGAGAGACCCTGTCTCAAAAACAAAAACAAAAACAAGCAACAACAAATAGTAGACAGTACCCAGAGGAACGACTCCTGAGGGTGTCCCCTGACCTCTGTACACAGACCATGACCACCACCACCACCACCACCAGAACAACAAAAAGACCTATGAATTAGAGCTATGTTGACATAGAATAAAAGAGAGCTGGGGGTGTGAGATGGACTTCAGAGGCAGGGTCAGTAGGATTTATCAGCTCATGGATTATCAAGGAAAAGGAAGAAATAAAAATGTACTCAAACTTTCTAACTCTGGAGACTGGTGGGGCTGATAATGTCATTAGCTGGGAGAGAGAAAAAAACAGGAAGAAGTCCTGACTCAGAGGTGATGAGATTCCTTTAGGCCACATGGGGCTGGGGCTGCCCAGGAAACTGCAGGTGGAGATGACCAGGACTAGGGAAAGGCAGAATTTACAGTGAGGGGGACCTTGAAACCTCCAAGAGGCTAAAAGATTGGTCACCAGGAGAAAAATGTACATTGCCTGATTTGGTCATCTTAAGAGACTAGAATAGTGTCCCAAATTGTAATCATTCTGTCACCATTTATGGGGGTGGGGGAACTGGGACATTGGGAAGTCACATCAGAAGACAGTGAAATCCTGTAGCAGTGACCCTGGATGAAATCTTACAGGAGGACAAAGAGGAGGAGGAGAGACTCAAAGCACGATGAAGAACCATGAGGTTCTGATGACTCTTCTCTAGCTGCTTCCAGAGTCCTAGGAAAGGACTCACAGTCGCTGAGGCTTCCAGAGGGTTAGATTTGAACCACATTCTGTACTGTTAGTCCCCAGAAATGGACATAATGCACACACACACACACACACACACACACACACACACACACACACACACAAACTTCACAGTTAGCACTCCTGGTCATTATTTTATCTTTTTTTTTAAACACTGAAGTTTGATAAGGTGACCTGAAAGAGCAAGCTAGGGACCCACTCTGTCTCACAGACACACACAGAGACAGACAGACAGACAGACAGACACACACACACACACTGTGACTCATCCCCAGGGAAAGGGGAGCCAGAATTCTCTGGCACAGAGTATGAGTGGCATTCCATGCAAGGACTGACTCTCAGCTTATATTTCAGCATGTTATTTCATGGTTTGCTCTGTGAACAGAAGTTCCAGGTCACAATGATTCAGAAAGTGTGGCATGCTCCAACAAGGCCTGGGAAGATGGCTTGATCAGTGAAGCGCTTCCTGGGCATGCATGAAGACCTGAGTTTGAGTCCTAGAACCCACCCAATGAAAATCCAGCTGTAGCGTCATGCTGTAATCTTGGTACTGAGGAGGCCGGGCCAGGTGGATCCCTGGGGCTCACTGCCCAGCCAGCATAGCCTGTTCGGTGAATTGCAGGCCAGTGAGAGATCCCATCTCAAAAGAATAAAGTGGACAGAACAATACCAGAGGGTGATTGACCTCCACAAAAGCACATACATGTGTGAACACACACACACACACACACACACACACACACACACACATACACACACACACACAATTTCTGCAGTTGAAAAAAAAAAAAGATCTCATCTGTTTTAACCTTAGTGCTCCCAGTTTATTTAGTCATATGTGTCTTTGAACTCATAATGCCCCTCAGCACATACATGCCCATGTTACTACCCATAACTAACGTGCATAAGTTACTCTGCATGTCACTCTAGGAAATACTGCCATGAGACAAACTTCTAGAGTAAGCCAACTGCTAAACAAGCCAGTCTTAGCTTGAGAATAGATCAACAAAAGTCTCCTTAAGCATAGGCACATGGTTAGGTCGAGTAATGGGCTGAGTCATTTTATATAAAGCTCTTTTCCAGAGGACTTCCTGTTAGTATCATCCTTGTGAACCCATGCAAATACGAACCACATGAGATTAGATGTTCTCCTCTCGACAGCTAAGTGACATTTGACACAGACAGGTGACTGTCTTAACATTCCATCTCAGTTGCTCAGTGGCATTGTCTGGCTCCTGGAGAAGGGCAAGGGCACAAACTGTGCTTGTGGATTTTAGCCTAAGGGTGTGAGCCGTGTGCATCTTGGTAATGTTTCAGTTTAGAGCTAACAGTGTGGTGGTCGCCATGTAGACTTACAGTAAACACTGTGTCTGGAGAGGTCTTTGTGGAGAAGGTTGATGAGAAGACTGAGGGAAAGGCCCACATTAAGGGCAGCCATGCTGATGCAGTGGAACCTGGGATGAGCCTTGGGGATGTACTGCCTCACTTTGGACGTCCTTGAAATCAGCTTCCAATCAACCTAGGCAGGGCCACAATTAGCATAATGTGATCCTCACCAACTGTGGAGCATGCCTCCTCCTCACTCTGCTTCCTCAGAGAAGCTCAGCCCCAGGGGCAAGGGAGGCAATCTCTGACAGGAGCACCATGGGTGAGCATTTATGTCCTTCCAGGCTGGGTCCAGTTTCAGCCAAACACTTCACCTCTCTCAGTGTGAAATAACGGCCGTCACTTACCTCTGCCTTCAACAACCAGACTGTGGAGCAGATCAAAATAAATGGCAAGTGGCAGGTGTCTTTTGTCAACAGGACACAGGACATTGCTGGGCGTACAAATAATTTTTCCTCTCAAACCATCCGTTTACAACCTATGACTCAGAGCCATCCAAGTTTTGTACAACCCGCAAACAAAGACTGTTTATAAAGGATTGTTAAAGAGGGAGGGATTTATAATACAAAGGGTAGAAAGAAGGAGACACAAAAGGAGAATGTGGGCTAGGCTAGGTATGGGGTCTTCAAAGCCTAAAGTGTTTATTATTGGCCTCTTTTCAGAAAGAAAGTTTGTAGACCCATCTTAACTCCAAAAAAAAAAAAAAAAAAAAAAGAGTCCTTTGCTTTCCTACGGGAATTGCAAGCGCTTCTCAGTTCCTCATGTCCACTGTGCATGTTTAACGTCCCCCTAACAGACGCTCAGCGGCGGGAACTTGCAAGGAGCCTTAAAAGCACCTGCAGGCCTGGACTTGGCCCTCTTGTGCCTCTGCACTGGCTCTGAGAACATGCCCATGCCCATGCCCAGGAGGACCTCTCCAATAGGAGAGGCGTGGAGTACAGCCTGCCTTCCTGTAACCACAGCCAAGACCAGAATAGACCAGAAACTGTCATTTGACTCCAAGAAGGGTGAAGAAGATTAACCAAGATCAAGCCACCTAGCTGACAGCTGGCCTCATCCATGATCAAGAAGGATCACATGTTCTATGCTAACCCAAATCTATGCATTTCCTTTCCCCCACCTCAGATGGAAATCTTCAAGGAAGATACAACTGTCTACTCAGTCTAGACTAAAAGCAAGCCCCAGCTCTCAGTTTTGCTTTTAGATGCAAACAGCAAATAGACACTGGATCCATGGACTCTTTCTACTTGATACAGTATACTACAAAGACAGAGATAGTATTGCCTTCAAATTACAGTTCTTAGCTAAGCTCCAGTCTTTCCTGTTCTGGGCATGGTATTACTCTGCTGACTACAGTCATTGGAACCTGCTTGTTCAAGCTGAACTCTACAGTCTCCACCTACCCACTAATTTGCCTATACATACAGCCATGCATGCATACATACATACATACATGCATACATACACACATGCGTACACCCACCCACAGACATCCACCCACCCATCAAATAATCCTTTATAGTTCCTGTGTGCCAAGCATACAACCCAGCCCTCAGGGGGCCATCTATGGAGCAGTCTTTCAGTCTTATTCAGTATGGCAGACCATATGTTTCCATAACCTTATTATAATGTATTCTTAGTAATGAAACACAGATTTCTTATATTTAAACCATTTGGGTATGTTTAGAATGAATGATGAAGTTCAAACACATATACAAATATGAGAGCATATATAAATAGCCCCTTTAAAGTTGAAGAGATGATAAGGACAACCTGGAGTGGGTGTGGCAAGCCTTGTCTTTCTGCACACAGACATCTGCAGCCCCTGGGGACATGTTAACTTTGCTCAGACTATCTCTTAATGGGAACACAAACATACAATTCTTCTTTGATGACAGACCCTTCTGAGACTCTGATAAAGCCTTTGTACAACTCTCTGACTGAAAAGGAGGTGATGTTGACACTTATGGTGGTTTAAAAGACATCAACAAGTTTAACAACACTCTTTCCTTCAATGCATTGACTTGAATAATTCTTTACCCCTTAAGTGTGGTGCTGCCCCCAGTGACCAGCTTCCTACATCTGGAGTGTGAGGAAATAACTGTGAAATATCCAAGATTAGGACCTATGTGGCACGCTAGTTCCTCCTTTGCCTTCCACTGTGGGATGCTTTGGTGAAGATAATTTACCATGTCGTGTCGGTGCCCCTGGAGTACTGCAGAGAGGCACACTTTGTCAAGGAACTGAGCCACATGAGGTACCATCTTAGAAGAGGCTCCTCAACCTCAATGGGGCCTGCAGCTGACTCCTTCCTTGACCAACATGTTAGACTAGACAACAATATCAAGAAAGACTCCAAACTAGGAATCCTACATGATACCATTCCTCAGATAGTAAACATTTGTTTTGTAAGTTGCTACATTTTGAGGCAGTAGATAATTACTACACATAGCACCAAGTTAAAATCAGCTGTGGTTGGCCTAATTGACTCAAGAACGAAGAGGTCTTGGGATGTGAATGGAATAGAGTGACCTATAGATTCTGCAGTCCTGGGCACGCAGACTTTTCTCCAGCCATGTGAGCTATGGGAGTTCTCTGATCAATTCATCCCACCTGACATCTTGTGTCCATCAAACCAAAGGTGCATAAGTTGGCAGGATGTTAGCAGTGACATCTGTGTTATCACATCAAAGGTTTTGTGATGATTAAAATCCCAATGCTTGCAAAATGACCATGGCCTTGTTCCTTTTTGGGTATAATCAGCATTTTCTTTTTGTTTAACTGGCATAGTTTGTGTTTTTGCCTCATTTGTATCAGAGAAATGAAGAAGTAACCCTGCTGTGTAACAAACGTTTACAAAGTTCTGTGACATGAAATGGAGTCAGTCTGGAATGTCATGCCCTAGATTGAACAAAGCATGTCTGTGGGTGTTCCTAGACTCTCTTTTCCAATCAGGGTGCTGGGCAAAGATTTTTATCAGAGTCCCAGAAAAGTCCATGTTCATAAAACATGTACCCATCCCAAATCTAAGGGCTTTCCCTCATCCAGTTCACAGACAGTAGGTGTCACCTGCATTTCATGCTTGGGAGAAAGAAAACCATTGCCTGGGACGCATTAGAAAGGCTTAGTGTTGTGAAAAGTCATTGACAGATGTGTGTAGATAAGGGATACATTCAGTAGGCTAGTAGATTTGAGACCTTTATCTGCAAGGCTGCTTTAAATGGGTTATGGCTGATTTAACTCTATGTTTAATGTCACTCAGTATCGTGTATATAATCTGTTAAAAATTAAATGTACTCTTATAAATCCCAAAGTCACTGAGCTCAACTGTACCAGACTGTGCCTCCCATATACCCTCACACCCCTCCTTCCCTTTCAGACCTCTTGCTGTTCCAACTCACAGAGGGCCAATCAAATGTTTTGAAGACTATGCTACCTGCAAAATTTCAGCTGGGCTTTGTCAAAAAGTCACCAAGGCAGCCTCCTGTTCCCAAGCACAGTGCTGTGAAGCACAGGAGGGCCTAGGTAAAGGGTCCGCAGCCCGTTGAGGCTCTCAGGTGTTCCTCTCCTCTGCTCTTAGCAGCAGCATACAACTTAAGGAACGAACAAAAGGTCCCCCTGCTCAGAACAGAGGCCACATTCTAACCCCACCGTGCTATAGAGATGAGGTAGAAGGCAGAGGTAGTGGTGAGATGTGGTCTGGAAATAATTTATCTTCTGGGCAACCAAGTGCTGAGTGGGAGACCAAGAGCTAACAACAGACCGATTAGTGCTTGCATTCAAATGTCTTCTCCGAGGAACTCAGAAATATCTGAAGAATGGCGTGCAGGGATGATTTGAGATTCTGTCAATGTATGTGGATTTTTAAGAGTTTGTTCTTACAATGGGGAAAGAGTCTGGCAGGAATAAAACCGACTTGGCTCATCTGACCCCCGTTTTCCCTTCCTGAGCCCATGACAGACATTACTAATTAATCCCAGAACGCCTTCCTGCTGGGCCCAGCTATGCTTTTAGATTCCCCCTTCTACACAGCACACTAGGTGGTCACTACCACTCAACCTCAGCTGTCTGGTGAAACAAAGCATGTTTATCTGCATTCCTTGGTCCAGTGGCTTCTGAAGCAGTACACAATCACTTTCTAAAACATTGGGAGTTTTAAGGTGTTAATACAAGGAATGGGAAGTGGGGGGTACAAGCACACTTGAAAAGGGGTAGAATTTTTGTGACAGAAAAACTGGGAAGGTATAACCTGACTCCTCCTGGTTCAAGGAGGGAAAGTGATGAGCTCACAGACGTCTGTCCTTGCTCCTGGGATCACCTTTAGTGAGACAAAGACAGTCAGCCTGGGTAGCACAGACTGCTGGAAGCATGCTGCCTTATGACTGAGGTGAGGTAGAGGTGGCTCTGGGAAAAACCTAGCAAGATCAGCTAACAACCATAGGCTTTTCAGCATGTTGCTACCACAGCAAGCTTTGGCCACCTCAAGTCCCATCACTCTTAGAATCTAAGCTACTCCAGGTGGGACCCAGCCTGTCTCCCCTAATCTGGGCTTCTTCTAGTGCTTTCTAACAGCTGAATGGCAGTCAGAGGCAGCCATGCCATGAGGGGAACTGCCAATGGAGACATCACCCTCTATGCCCATCCTTCTTGCACCCTCCATGTTCAATTTGCCATCTTACTTCATGGGTTTCCTTTCCATGCTAGCTGATTTTCAACACTCACTACCTCACTGTTCTTCTGTAGCCATATTGGTTCCAGATTAGATCCCATCCGACCTGAATATGGCAGCCCTGCTTCCACACTGCTTCCTTCCAATCCTTTGCTGCTCCTCCAACCAGAGAGCCCACTGTGATGCCAAAGTCCATTTCTGACAATGCTCTCTCCCCGTTTGCCTTGTACAGATCTCTCCACTCCCTCAGACCTAGGGCTGGAAAACACAGTTAAATCTATGAAGATACAGGTGTGTGGGCTCTGCCTAGCAGGTTCCAGGTCCAGGAACCTTCCAACTGATCTGTTCCTTTCCTCTAGCCTTCAGGACCTTGCTCTTTCGCCTTGATAAATGTAACCCTTCCCTGATGCCCTCTCCTGCACTTTCGTGTGGTTTTCCTTCCTATCTTGAGTGGAAGGCCACACAATCAGAGAACCTTCCCTCTTGACTATTCACTTTCATCAGCGATTCTCCTGAATACTCAAGCGGCTCCTCTGCAGAAATGTCCCCCTTCGGGAAAACATCCCAGCTATATCCCCTTTATATACAGGAATAGCGATATCCTCCCCCCATTCCTCTCTCTGGTATCCTCCAGGATCAGCTCGCTGTAAATAAACCCCCAAAGAATATTTCTTGAATGAGTGACTGGGTGACTCAGAATAGTGGCTCCCTCATCCAGCAGGCCTTTATTCAAACTTGGGATGCCGCCAGCAGAGAGAAATATTTGGGTAGCGGGAGGCACGGCAGTGGGAGAATTCACAAAAGAGCTGAGTGTGCTAGAGGTTTTGGAAGATGGTGGAGAATGGGCCAAGGAGGGGGAGGGGAGAAGGGGAGATGCCATTTAATAGTCTCAGTATAATCATAGAATAAATAAAGTTGAGATAAAACCGCCTCCTTCTCATGCCTGCAGGCCATTGATTCAGCTGCAAAGGCGATTGCCCAAGAAGAATATGAATATTGCCTAACACATCGACATGGAAAAAAAGTGCTGAACTCTGCAACGATGGTGAGCAGTCCATAAAAGAAAATTCGGGTGGTAAAATACCAAAGTCTGCCTGTCACATTTTATTATAAGTAGTTCAAATAACGCTGATCAATCTCATCTTTGTGGAGCCAAACATTATCCCTTATTGTCAGGCAGATGATAGGAAACATTTTCTATCTAAGTACCCCAAACTTGTATTTGTCACACAAACTTTTCTGCATAAATACCTCTAATGTGTGGACAAATTGGGGAGGAAGAGCCACTGAGTATGAACTAAGTACCAGACACTGACTTTTTATGATATTGTTTAAGTGTGCTCTTGCTTCTCATTTCTCCCAGATGTGGACATTGAAATTCAGAGAGTGTTTCAATTACTCACTCAGGGCCACGTATTTAGTCAATGGCAGCATTTTAATACAGGCCTTTGTAATGCCGTGGTGCCGCCCATGTACTCACACATGAGAAGTCAGAACCCAGGAAGGTATAGGATTCTCTAGGGATGCCAGAACCTAAGAGGTCACTGGAATTTAAGTGGGGACTTTAGAGCTCAGACACTATTTTAGATTGATAATGAACTACAAATGTCTTTTCCTATCCCAGGTTTCCCATGAAAGGAATTTCAGGATGGAACTGAGCCTGTTAGTAGGAGGTATTATGGAAGGCGGTGCTCATTAATGAGTTACTACTAGCCAAGGTCCTCTGAATAAGGGCTTGAGTTCTGATGAGTCAATGCCACTGTCTGCCTGGAGACCCTTCCAGAGCACTGAGTGTAGGAGATGGGTGTTGAGGCATAGCCCCTTGACCCTGGGGAGGTGCCTACAGTGTGGAACTCAAGTCAACATTGTGCCTGGGTTAGACTCTGCTGTTTTGAGATGAAGGACATTGCTAAGGGATGTCTTACACAATTGCGTGGTTTGGAACAAGGATTCTATGGATGGCCTCCAGATCTGTTTTCACATATATATTAGTTATCTGTCTCTATAAAATTATTACAAACTAAGAGACTTTAAACAGTACATACTCATTCCTCCATGTCTGTCTCTCTCTCTCTCTCTCTCTCTCTCTCTGTGTGTGTGTGTGTGTGTGTGTGTGTGTGTGTGTGTGTGTGTGTGTGTGTGGTGGGGGGTGGGCTGGGAGTGGAGGTAGATATCTTAGCCTATACTGTGTTGCAAAGTCCCTCAAGTGGCTTCAATCAAGGGATTGTCATTTGGCCTGCACTGGGGTCCACGTGACAGGTCTTGATATGACAGTTGGCAGATCCAGACTTTTGGGGTTGCAAAAACGAAATCCTCAGTTCCTAGCTAGCTGTTAGCAGGAGGCCTCTCTGAGTTCCTGGCCATGTGGGCCTCCCCAACAATGGTGATTTGTTCATCAAAGCCAGCAATGGAGGAGGAAATCAAGAGCTTTTGTGACCCTGTCACAGAAGGGACTTTCCCCAGTGCTAAGGCACTCCAGTAGCAGTGCTCTGCATCCTCGAGGAAGAGAGGGACCAGCCATGAGATTCAGGAGGTGACAATCACTGGAGCCACACTGGAGGCTGCCTACCACACACAATAAGAGCAATGCTTTGCAGGTTCCTTCCAAGCTACTGAGAGCTCCTTGGTCTTCTGTTGATACTAGAAATACAAGGCCATCACAGCAGACCCCTCATCCTCTATTCTCTAAAGGTCATACCATGATGGTGGTCACCTGTTCAAGGCATCCTCCCAGAAGGGTTTCAGTGACTTAACTCTGGGGATAGGATAAGACTGGTTTGAACCCAAGAACCTGGGTATCACCATGTTGGGTGGAGCATTCTAGCTGATCTGACTATATATATCTCTGTGTGGCTGGCTGACTTCCCTTCACCATCTCAGAGGGTGTCTGCTCCCGCAACATACCTCAGTTGTTTCTGTCTAAGCACAGATACTAGAATTGTCCCAACCACAGCCACTCTCCTGTCTCAGAGGCCACCTCCAGGCAGTTTCCATATGTGCCAGTGGCTTTTAACTTCTTTCTGCTGGAGGCTATTCCCTGCTGGCAGCAGCAAGGTCCACTGGTCATCTTTAGCCATTAGAGGTGCGGGCTGGCCTATGAGTGCCAAGCTTCTCAGCCCTGTGACAGGACAACTCAAGTCTATGCCATCTTGCATGGGAGTTTCTCTCAAATCAGTTCAAGAACACTCTCCTTGTATCCAAGTGCTCTCTGCAGCCCAATCAGCGAGAACACAAGCAAATGCCACTTTATGGGCTGGTCAATTCTAGAAGTTAAGAGCCTTCTTTTACCTGGGAATCAGAAGGTACTATGGAGAACTGGAGGAAGGGGTCTGGGAAGATTCCCCGCCCCCGGTTCTCAGAAGAGGGGTCAAGCAGACAGATCAAGACCCAACATCTCAAGTCTTGTGTTAAGTCATTCACTGAGCTGACTGAAGCTTCCCAGCAAGCTCATGAGACAAGCACAATCGCCATCCATACCAGGAAGGAGCCTGTGAGCAGCTACTGAACTTGCTAGGAAGGTGTAGGGGTGCATTCTGAACCCAGCCCTGCCTAGAATTTCAGTCACATCCACCTCTTCTCTACATCTCGTAATGAGTTAAGCTATACTGCCACATGATCCCAAACACCACCATTGTGCCCTTCCGATCTTATCAAGCACCTTAACACTGGACTCTGTGTTTAAATGTCCTGTCTGTGCCGCAACAAATGACTGCAAATTCAAACCAACACAGAACAATACAAACATATTCTCTTACAGTTCTGAAGGTCAGAAAAACAAAATGAGTCTCATGAGGGTAGCCAAAGGGGCTTACCAGAGTCGCCTCCTTCTGGAATCTCCAAGGACGAATTGATCCCAAGTCTATCCCAGATTCTAGAAGCTGCCCACACACCTGGGCTTTTAGCCACCTCCCTCCAACCTCTGCTTCTATCATCCCATCCCTAAATCTGACCTCCTGGAAGGAGCCTGTGACTATCTGGGTAAGATATCTCTTACCAGAGATAATATCTTACCATATATAGAATCTCTTCATCTCACAATCCCCCCCCCCCCGTGTCCATATCTGTAAAGTCCCCTTTTCCCATGTAGAGTGACATTTGCAGATTAGAATATGCCTCTTGGAGGCCATTCCTCAGCCTACCGGAAATACAGTTGGCTTTCCCATAGTCAAGGGATTTCTTCGAAACAGATCAAAGTTGTCATGTCTCTAGTCAAACCCCACTGGTGGCTTCCCATCAGCTTCTGAAGAGACCTCAAGCCTCCTGCAGTTCTTTTTACCCTGCCCTTGGTACCCTGTCTGGAGCTGCCCCATTCTACCTCCTCTGGACCCTCCCTATACCCTGGAGGACCCATCTCCTTGGGATCTCTCAGCTGCTCTTCATTCTCTGCATAGGTAAACTCACTCAGGATGCCATCAAGATTTGGCCTGAGCATCAGGACCCCAGAGAGGCATTTCTACTTGCAGTCTTAGTGAACTGGTTGCCCTGGAAACCTTCTCTGAGACAGAGCTATATCCAGAAGGATGTGTGTGTGTGTGTGGGGGGGTGCAGAACATTCCCTTGAGATGGTCCATAAGGCAACAAGGAAGGCAGGGCTGAACACAGGGAGAATCAGACCAACAGGAAGGTTTTATATATGCTTCTTCAGGTACCAGAGTGAGATCCCAGCTTGGGTGGCCTGTTAGAGTTGTTCTGAATGGAGGTGAGAAGACCAGGTCATGTGCTACCATCAGGTCCCCGTGGGAGACTCTTAGCCTTGTTCTTCTATTTCTAGGCCCAGAGCCATGCTCGCTACAGCACAGTTCCTCAGAAAACATCTGCTAAAGGCAGGAATTGATCCCAAACCCAGGTAGCTGCTTGCAAATCCCGAGTCAGCCGTTCCCTGTGCGTCTTTACAAAACTTGAAAGTCTTTCCTCCAAGCTTTGACCTTGGTGACTGATTCTTCGTCTGCCACACGCAACTAAAGCATCTCCCTCACCCCAGCTCTGCTACTGTTCCACAACGAGACATGCAGATGCAGAGCTGTCAGTCAGCTCCGCCAGGGCCAGGCTGGATCAGCCGATACCCAGCTGGCTCCGAGACCTGTGAGCAGTGTTATGCCAGGTGTGCTGCACGCTTGCTCACATACTGAGATATTTAGAGGTCCTTTTCTTTATTCCTAAGCAATGCTGGAGGACATTTTGGATTCTGGGACACACTGGCTCAGGGATGTCACTGTAGCTGTAACAGCCATCTCCATGCAAAGCTCTTGAGAGCAGATGAAACACCTCAGGGGCTTCTGCGCAAACTTCCTTAAGGTGAACTCCCCGCCTGCAGACTGGATTGGAGAGCTATGTGGTTTTGTTCTTGACAGTTACAGAGTAACCTGCAAACATGTGCAGTCTCTCTCGCCGAGTCACTGATAAGTGTGTAAAATAAGACCAGCTCTAGCACCACACTATTCTTAGATGCTACAATTTTAAAAAGCGGTATTCCTGCGCCTAAGCCAGATTCCTTATTTATAGCTCAATATTAAAATACAACTAGACCTTTAAAAATATATAAACTTCAGGGTGGAGATAGTCCCAGAGCTTTCTGCTATGTATATGGTGCACACCGCTGCTTTTCTTGTACTCTGTGTTTATTCCCCCTCCCCAAGCTGAGGTTCTGAGCAGCTCTTGAATTATTATTTGTGAGGATGGAACATGCATTGCTTTCCCCCCTCAGAACCACGTTTGCTTCATTTTTGTGGTGGGTCTGCCCTCTCAAACCTATAGGCAAATTTGTCCAGATTGCATACGAGAAATAGAGTGTGCAGACATCGGAGTCCCTTTATGGCACTTTACAGGGATGGGAGGAGCTGTGTGCAGCCCTGGACCTGACTCATGACAAATGTCAGAGCAGCAGATAATACTTGTCATGCCAAGCAGCAGCCCAGACAATAACCTTCAAGCACACAGACACCAGGAGGGTGGCAAGGACTCAAGGGAACACCTTCCCACAGACCTTTAGAACAAGTGGCCTCCGTTGTACACTCCAATTCCAAGATCCGGTCTTAGAGACATTTGAAATCAAAGCAACCAGCCCTACGCCAAAGGAAATTAATAAACTGACTATAATTATGGTGATCTCAAAAACAGGCCAAAATGATAAAATGGCCTTTTCATAAGGATGGAAAGCTGGGGCTCATATCTGCCGAGCAGGACAGTCCCACGGGAACCTCTGTAGGCCCATCTTTAATTCAGATTCTTCTTCTAATTCAGACATTTTTCTCTGGCCTCCCAGCAAATGTCAGCTGAACAGCATGCCATGCCAGGTTTATGGCGAAAAGTGAAAATGCTTGGATGCAGGTTGTCAGAGGAATAAGCCTGAACAAGTGTGTTAATCCGTAGCCGAGCACCCTTGGCTTCTGCATGCTCACATCCCCTCAGGCACAAGTGCAGTGGGTATATAAGACAGCCAAGCCGGTTCCTAAACTGAAGCATTCAGATGCAGTCTGGGGAACTCAATCCTGAGCCCTGGTTCTCTGTGTCTTCTGAATCTGTGAGTTCTCTGCAGCAGCCACAACCGACCCAGGGGCCCAGCCAGGGCCTTCCACCCGCCACTGTGGCCCCTTTCCAAGAAGCTGATGGCCCCATGTTCTTCCTAACCCCTTCTCCTTCAGCCGTGTATCTGACTGACCCTCACACCACAAACCTGGGCTCCTTTCCTCTTTCACTGTTTCTTTTTAATTGCAAACTTCTGAAAAAAATTCAGAAATTAAGAGAATGATTGGTTGACTACGTACATCCTTCTTGGATCCTTATGTCTTATTATGGAAGCTTCCAGAAACATCCCAAAGTAAGTACATAGAAGTAACATCAAATGAATGATGTGCTTGGCATTAGTCTTTAAAATACCTTGTCATAATTAACAGATTTTATTTGTGTTTAGTTAGGTTTGGTTTTTTATTTCCTGAATCAGGGTCTTGCTTTATAGCCCAGGCTAGCCTGGTATTCATTATGACTAGTCTAGGCTAGACTCAAACTCACAATATTCCTGCTCCAGCCTCTCCAGTGCTAGATGGTAGGCATGTACCACTGTGCAAAACTCTCAGCTGATGTGAGTCCCCACCAGAAAGCAAGCTGGGGACTGGAGAGCTATGCCCAGCTAAGCACAGACTGTGTGCTAATGACTTCAAGGTCTGGAGTAATAATAGTAAGGACCAGAGGTGAACTTGTGGCAGCTGTCACTTGACTTAGCAAGCACACCTCCTTCACAATTGCCAGAGCTGAGGCTCAAAGGTTTTAAATTCGCCCAAGGTGTGCGGTTGGCCATCACTTAGGTCCTTGACACATTTAGGTGCTAGGATCTGCAAGCAGAGACCACATTCCCAGACAGAGAGGGGACCAACAGCTCATGCAGCACACAGCCAGCAAGGAGCAGGGGTGGCTGGGTGATGCTGGCACCGGACAAGAGGAGACTTAGCTGATCTACTCGAGGCCAAAACCAAGTAGCTTCCCCAGACTTGGTGTTTTAGACATGTCAAGGCAGAAGTCCCCATAACACACACAAAATCGTAAAGCTGAGAGCCAAACACTGGCCATCTTTCTGTTGGGGCCATTGCTACCACGGAGAGCAGTGTCCAGAGGCTGGAGCCTCCATGGCACAACCCCACACTGTACTCACTCCTTCAGCATTTCAGTGTTGCAGTGAGCAGACAAGGCCTTCCACTGCACTCCTGCACTGTTGCAGTGAGCACCCAAGGCTTCCCACTGCACTGCTACAGTGAAGCTGGGATTGGGCAAGGTCACCTTGCCATTTGACCCGAAGCTTGTCTGTATCCAGAAAACAAATGCCTGCCAGGAAGCCCGCCTGGCCTGTTCCATGATAGCTTGCACTGTCTCTGTTCTTCCCCCAACATCAGCCAGTGTGCAGAGCCTTTGCTGGGCCACCATTTTGGGATCTCCTGGTGAAGTGAGACACAAATGAAAGGGTCCAGATGACGTCTTTATCCTTCAGAGTATAACACTGGCCTTTCACTGTACCTACACACTTTGAAAAGTCAAGTCCCACTGCAGAAGGTTCCACACCCTTAGGATTGAGCCACTCGTGGCGCCAAACCCTCTTTCTTCCTCGGTGGCTTCAGTTCAAGGTCATGATTCAAGTTCTAACCTTTAGAAAAAGGACAGAGAATTTCTACTGTACATGGGACCCACTAGGGCAGCTTGAGCAGTAAGCTGCCCTCCCTGCATTGCCCCATACCATGGGGTATGTTCCAGTCATGGGCACTGGCAGCATTCAGCACAATGCCTATAAATAAGCTCTCCTTATTACAGCTCTTCTCCATCACTCAGTTTTCTGTGTGCATTAAGCCACACTCTGGACTGCCAACAGAAGGCAGAGTGTCCTGGGTATTGGAATGCTTCACACACGTTATCACATGGAACCCTCCCCACCACCACAGAAGGAAATGCATATTCTCATTTTCAGATGTGAAAAACTCAAAGCCTAAACTGTTGAATAATTTACCCAGGGGAGCAGCAGCGAGAGAGGGAATGCCTGATTGTTTCTAAGCGTCATTGTCTGTTTGCTGCAACACGTTGTCTGTGTGACCCACAAGGAGGCATGGACCTGCATGCATCAGCACCTCATCCAGCCTGTAGTCTCTGCCTATGCCAATAACCAATCACACAAGCAGGACTAGCAATCACCTATGTGCTCAGACCTCTGCATTTATTCATGTGCCCATGCTAAGGAACCAGCAACCCCCATTTCCCACTGTCTTCGGCAGGACCCCCAGGGGAAGTGTTCCAAGTTCTGTCTCTGCTAGGCTGACTTCATGTCCAACAAGGAAAGTCTTGGTTACTCTTGGGGCTACTGTGGTTTAAACACAAGTTATGGACCTAGAGAGATTGCTCAGTGGTTAAGAGCACAAGCTGTTTTTGCCAAGGACCCAAGTTTGGTTCCCAGCACCCATGTTGGATAGCTCACAACCACCTGCAACTCCAACTCCAGGGATTATGATGCCCTCTTTTGGCCTCTGAGATTAGCTCATGTGCACATATCCCCACATGTACTCATATACATAATTAAATATAAAGCTAAATATTAAAAAATAAACTACAAATATTGTATGGATGCTCCATGGTTTCTGCAAACACAAAACACGTGTGTTCTTCAAAAGCTGGTGGCTTAGCTGATGGTGCATTCCTGAATTTCTGAGAAGGGTGTGGACGGGTGATAAGGAGGGTCAATATATTCCTACTTGCACTTGGGAGGAGAAAGGTAGCTCTCATTCACCACACAACACAGAAGGAAAACACTGCACTTTCTTTCCACCTTAATTCTCAGCACTCTGTGCTGGCTCACCTTGACATAACCATGAGAGGGCGCCATGATGAGGACCAGTGGACGCGTTCTCAAGAAGAACGCCTGAAAGCCACTTACATGTATGACATGGAGTAGAAGTAGGGACACCTGGTGAAAAGGGGAGGATTTGCAGAAGGTAGGGGCGGGGTACGGAGGGTGTGGGGAGTGGATGTGGATATAGTAGAACGAAAGTGTTTTTGTGAAACCCAGTACTGAGTATGTCTCACACACACTCACTGTCACACACATACACACTGTCGCACACACACTCACTGTCTCACACACTCATTCTCACACACATTCACTTTCACACATTCACACACTCACTCTCACACACACTCACACATACATACCCATTCTCACACACTCTCACACACACTCCCTCTCTCACATACATATTCACTCTCACACACACTCACTCTCACACATGAACACACTCTCACACACTCATTCTCACACACACACACACTCCCCCAACTCACTCACACATACTCACTTTCATGCATACTCACTCCCACACATACTCACTCTCACACACGCTCACTCTCACACACACTCACTCACAAGGTAGTCTCTTTAAAACAGAGGTTCTGTTTGAAAACCTCTGAGATAGTACCTAGGCATGGTAGAACTTTCTAGGCTTGGCTAAACCTCCTGGAAGTGAAGGTTGGGGGGGGGGGGGGCGACGAGAAGCCAGGCAGAGACAGCCCACAGAAATTAAAATGTACTAGGCTGGTCCCAGTGGGACACCCACTGGCTTCACAGACTGAGAGGTCTTATGTACCAATATGCACACCTGAACGCGCACATGTATGTGTCTGTTGACAGCTTAGAGTTGTTTATTGATTCGCTGGTCATTTTGCTTTTGCTACATAAATACTCCCACGTGATCTTTGTCATGTTTTCAGTATCTGTGTTTCCCCAAATCCACATGTTGAGGACTCTGCAGAGACGGCCTAGTTGGTAAAGCGCTTACCGTGCCAGCATGAGGACCTAAGTTTGAATCCCAGAACCACATTAAGAAGTCAGGCATGGTGGTACATAGCTTTAATTCCAGTGCTGTGGAGGCGGAGACAGGGGGATCCCTGGAGCTCACTGTCCAGCCAGACCAGGCCATTGTGCAAGCTCCAGGTCCCAGGGAGAGGCTGTCTCAAAAAGCAAAATGGACAGTTTCTGAGCAATGATACATGAGGGTGTCCTCTGACCTGCACATACAGGCATACACATGTGTATGTACACATGCAACATGAATACACATATACAACACACACACACACACACACACACACACACACACACACACACACACACCATCTGTACATTGAACCCTTCACATTAAGAGGAAGAAGCTTTTGGAAGAAGTTAGGTCATGAGACTAGAGGCCCCGAGCATAGTCTAAAGTCCCTAAGGAAGAGGCCCCATACAGCCCCCTCACCACTCCCCAAAGTGAGGGATCAGAGACAGCCAGGTATGAGGATGCAGCTCTCATCAGACATAGATCTCTCCAGGGCTCTGGCCTGAGGCCACCCAGATGCTCTTCAATAACACCACAGCATTACCTGCTTCCTTGGACCATTTCCCCCACAACAGGCCTTGCTGTGAAGGACTTCACTTCGAATCACTTGTGGAGCCTGGACACCTCACGTGTGGCTCTGTAGTGAGCATCACACCCGTTATCATAAGCTGCGTGTCCACCTAGGATATATGTGCCCCAGTTCAGAATATCATATTAAGTATAAATGGCCATTGAAAATCATTTTCAAGCAACTTTTAAGCACGACTTCTTTAAGAATGTGGTAATTATTCTCCGGCTTCACCTTCCTCAATTCAGAGAAGCAGGCCATACCCAGGGAAGTAGAACTTAGACCTGGGCTGAAGTCAGGGCTCTGAGTGGCCACTGATATGCCTACAAGTTGGTTTTGTAGAAGATAATCCACATGGTACTCTGTTTTCTGGACCTTATCTTCTCATGCCAAAAGACTCAATCATTTAGACAAAGAGTCGAGAGCTATTGTAGGTACTTCCATTCTGCAGAATCAATATAAACTCGAGATAGGATCTACCCAGTGCTCACATTTTTAAGAGCGATCCTGAAATAGCTCCTCAAATCACGACTTCATTGCATATTTGTTAAGCCGTCATGGTGAACATAAGGTGCGTACCACACACTTGCTTTACCTATGTCCACGGCAGACATCACTCACTGACTGCAGTTTCAGACTCTTACCACAGACATAGAGACAGTGAGTACAGAACAGTGACTCCACACAATTTTCTATCCCAGACACAGTGGTTGTACCTACCTAAGGGGTGATGACCTGAGACACTCATATCTGGACCCTATGGGAAAAGTTTCAGGAACACGTACATGAGTCATCTTTTTCTTCTGAGCTCTAGAACAGTGCCTTAAACCCAGGCATTGTCCCTAATACTTGACTGTTTCCCCAAAAGCCTGGACTTCAAAACTCCCCTGGATCTGCTCACTTGGACCTTAGCTGTCCATGAATTCTCTCCTGCCTGCTTCCACTGCCTTGGTATAAAGGCTGCCTCTAGGAAAGGGCAGACAGAAGGACAGATACTCCCCGTCTGACTCCCTATCATAAATTTGCTAAGAAGAGGGAAGGTACACAAGTATTATAGATCTGCTGGTCCTACCAAAGAATACAAAGCACATGCTTTTATCAACAGAGAAAACAAATGCCTCTCGGTGCCAGCTCCTGATGACACCTAATGTAATATCTGCCACCACCAGAAAGCAAAAATATCATCTGTAACAGGTCTCTGCCTCCTCGGCTTGGGCCACAGCTTCTCTCTCATTCAATAACTATCGATTGAGCACAATGGTGTGGATAGCTGGTGGGTAAGACAAACAAGCCTCTCCCTGGATAATGGATGCCTTCTTCAACCCATGAGCGCTTACATGCCTTTGCCTGTGACCTCCATGGCGCGACCCCCCATCTTCCTGATTCTGAAGGACTGAAGGGCTGCCGGACCTTCAGGCCCAACATTATTTGTGGGCATTTAGATTCTAAGCATACTTCAGGTTCCTTGGCATGGCTGACCCGGAAGTGCTCAGACTGTAAAAGATAGGGTTAAAGGACCTGGATGAGATCCCTCACTGCTGGGCTGCCTTTGGCTCCCATTGGGTGGCTCCCACCATAGGCCTAAGATGGGAAGCTGAGGGTCAGCCATTTGAAAGCACCAGGAGTGGACCCGGTAGTCAGACACATTAAGCAAGAAGGCCTTAGTCAATATTTGGAGCCCGAAAGGACCAGGATGAGGCTAATGAGCAGGCAAGCCAGGAAGATCAGTCCATTATGCAGGTTCTTTCAGCTTAAACCTGGGCAGAAAAGGGTCACAAAGGGAACCCAGGGGAGGAACCAAAGTCCAGGGCCTCCACAGAGAATGTTTACTGAGACGGCCAGGGCAGTTCCCTCTGATCCCCAGTTCATTTTCTGAAGAGCAGATTCACTAGGTGCTTATTACTGCGTTCATCATCACAAGTCCTGTGTACAATCAAGGTACCAAGCCCCACGAAGGATGGATAACATGGCCACATCCAGAGAGCTTACATAGGGAAGCTGGGACTCAGCCCCTTATCCAGGACTGTCTCCTGTATGTGGAACATTCTTAGCGCCAAGCCTCTTTAGGGCTAAAAGCTGTAGGCAAGAGCTATGTTCTGGTCCCCTGGTTGTTTTTGGTTTTGCTTTCTATTTTTCTTCTTTCCGTTCCTTTCTTCCTTTAAAAAACAAAAATAGAAACAAAACAAAACAATAAAACAATATTATGGATATTGCTTTTTCTAAGGCAGGTTCTCATGTGCACCAGCCTAACCTCCAACTCAAGATGCAGCCCAGAACGACCTTGAACTTCTACCTCCTAAGTGCTAGGATTAAAGGTGTGCACTACCACACCCACTGGGGACTGAACCCAGGGCTTTTTTTTCTTGTGCTAAACAAGGGTCCTACTAACTGAGCTACATACCCAGCCCACTCATGAGGACTCAATCCAGATCCGTGCACAAGCTAGGCAAGTACTCCACATGACACTTCATTCTTAGCCCTCTGACTCACTCTCCAGGCTCATCTTGAACTTACTCTGTAGCCTAGGCAGGCCTTGAAATGGTAATCCTCCTGCCTCAGCTTCCTGAACAGCCAGGACTACAGGCCTGCAGTACTGGGCCAGCTCTCTGGCCTTTGAGTTACTCTATGTGGCTGCGCTGTGACCCTCTGGATGTCACTGATTTTAGCAAGAGCAAAGGGCTAAGCCTTCTGGGAGATCCCTCCAATAATTTTCTCAGAAGTGAGAACATCCATTTCTTAATTAATTATCTCCATTAGCTAAGCTCAATTACTTTGTGTCCACCTCCAAGAGTACAACCTTGGTCCTTGGAGACTTCCTGTTTGAATTTCCAAGGGGGCAAATATTGCCAGAAGCATGTTTTATGTAATTACTTACTGTAGATATTTCACTCTCTTTACTTAATGATTATTAAATGCTGAAATTAACTCCACACATGGCTATGGATCCCATCAGTTTAAGAGAAAGTAAATAGAGAATAGAGACCGCAGAATTCTGGGGACCAGAGTTACGGGAGTACTATCCAACTAGATGCTCCCATAAGCCTCCAACAGGCAACCTTTCATGACCTCAGAACTGTTTCCATTCTGCCCTGTAAAAGAAGCACCTGGGAGCTGGAGTGAGGACTCAGTCAGTTAGGTGCTTGCTGCACAAGCATCAGACCTTGAACTTGATTCCTAAAATCGGTATTAAAAGAAAAGCCAGGCCTGGTGCTATGTGCTTGTAATCCCAGTGCTGGGGAGGCAGAGACAAGCAGATCCCCGAGTGTTTCTTTTCCTGTTGTTGTGATGAAACATCATGAAAATAAGCACCATAAGGGATAAAGGAATTATTTGGGCTCGTAATTCAAGATTACACTCCATCCTCACAGGGAAGGCATGGAAGTGGGGCTTGAGGCAACCAGTCATGGTGTATCCATAGTTAAGTAGAAATCAGTGAACACTGTGTTCAGTTCATTTTCTCTTCTTTTCAATGACTTAGTATCCTAGCGCAGGGAATGGTGCTACCCATAGTGGGCAGGTCTTCCCACCTTAACAGACCTAATCAAGATAGCCCCCATAGACATGCTCAGAGGCCCATTTCCCAAGTCCTTCTTCATCTCATAAAGCAGACGACTGAGATTAAACACCACCCTTGGGATCACTGGCTGACAGCCCAGCTGACTTGGTTCATTCTGAAGTGAAGCGAGAAACTGTCTTAAAAACAAGATGGATAGGGCTAGCATCATGAGAAACGACACAACACTAGACACTGATCTCTGCCCTGCACACACAGGAGTACACACACACACACACACACACACACACACACACATACACACACACACACACACACACACACACACACCCCGCTATGAATTATCATTATGCAGTGGGGGGGGCGTAGGTATCCCACACATGCAGGGAAGCATGTTGGTATGCTGTGGTGAGCTGGGCAGATACATGCCAGGTGGGCATGGTGGCAGCAGCCAGTAATTCACAATCTAGATGCTGCATCCATGCAAAGAGTTTATTATAATAGAGAGATGATGAGAAAGATAGGAGAGAGAGAGAGACAGAGAGAGAGAAAGAGAGAAGAGGAACGAGGTTGAGGTCGAGGGTGCACACCTCGAGAGAGGGAAAGCAGAAGAGAGAGAAGGGAAGGGGAGGAGTGTTTCCTTAGAATGAGACATCAGGACACAGGTTGGTGCCAAGGGATGGGATTTCAAGGGGTAGGTCAGAATATTAACACACACACACACACACACACACACACACACACACACACACACACGGGGAGATACAACTTGGTCATTGTAGATTCTCAGGCCATGCCCCTGGAAGCACTGAATCTGTGTAGCTAAACTAGAAGAGTAGGAATCTGCACTTTGAACAGCTTCCCCAGGGGATTCTGTTGACATTGATATCTGAGGATTGGTGACAATGATTTGCCTGATACATGAAGACAGCCTTGTCACTGGAAGCAGGGACAACAAAATGAACACCAGCCAGTCTCTTCTCACTGTATTTTCCTAATGAGAATTCAATGTTATCTGGTATTACTTTATTGGTGTTATAAATCCTCAGACAAGGGTTTGTAAGTAGTAGCTGATTTGGGAAGTGAAGGAAGAGCTAGGAGGATAATAAAGAGGGGAGATGAGAAAAAGAAGGGGACACAACTGGGTGGTAGGGGGTCAGTAAACAGAAACTTGGGGTCCACTCAGGGCCTCAGAAGCCAGAGCAGAGTACACAGGTCCTCATTCCAACTTGAGGACAGCTCGGGTGGTATTGATACGATCACATCTTGTCAAGTGTTGACTGAACCTTGCTTCTGGGAACTTGGAGGCTTCCATCATCACTATGTGTGAATGCTAGCTCCAGCAACTGAATAGAGACCTCAGTAGACCACAGGTAGGTCTGTCTCCAGCATCTGGATAGAGCCCTCAGGTAGACCACAAGTAGGTCTGTCTCCAGCAGCTGGATGGAGCCCTTGGTAGACCACAAGTAGTTCTGTCTACAGTGCCTGGATAGAGCCCTAGGTAGACCACAAGTAGGTCTGGCTTGAGTTGTTGAACTGCCCAAAGGTGAGAGCACACCCAGACCCCCAACAGTACCTGGTTCCTCTCTACCAAGTCCCTAGCCAGTGAAGGTCAAGTGCATTTAGATGCCCTGTTCAGTGAATAGGGGAACACTTGGGTCTTACAGAAGCCTGCTCTCTCTTATCTACTTCATGGTTTAGTTATGATGGATTAAACATGACATACAATTTACCACTGATGAAACTGATTATGTTTACCATGTTGTACAGCCATCACTACTGTCCTGTTCTAAGACAGTCACCACCCAAAAGAGGAATTCTATCCCATCAATGTCCACTCCCATCTCTTTCTCCCCTATCACTGACAGCCACAAATCTGAATCCTGTATCTGTTTTGTACATTCCATGGCACTGAAATCATACTGCCCATGGTCTTTTTCTGGATTATTAAGCTCAGCATCACACTTTCACAGCCTACTCAGGTTGTATCATGGGTGATGTCATGGTCTGCATGTAAAGTGACCCAATATGGTCACATGGTTCTCAGAGAGACATGGCTAGAGGACGGGGCTCACTGGAGATTGGGAATTGCAGGCTAAAGCAACAGTTCCTACCTGTGGCTTATGAACCCTTTTGGAGGTCAAATGACCCTTTCACAGGGTCACCTAAGACCATTGCATATCAGATATTTACATTATGATTCATAGCTGTAGCAAAATTACAGTTATGAAGTAGCAACAAAAATAATTTTATGGTTGGGATCACCACAGCATGAGAAACTGGATTAAGGGTCAGAGCATTAAGAAGGTTGAGAGGCACTGCTCTATCGGATCCTTGGCACTCTAAGATGTAGAGTCTTAGGTACACCCATCCCCACAGCCATGATGAACTATACCTTCTCGAACCAAGAGTCAAAATAAATCCTTCCTCTCTTGAGTTATTCTGTTTTGTCACAGTGACATGAAAGTAAGTGATGCCAGAGATCTCCTTTCCTGGTTGAGAAAAGTTCCATCAAATAGAAACACAGTCCTCTTTATTTTGGATCCCATAGGACACTCCCAGCCCGTTCTCTGCAGAATGTCAAGAGCACTATATGCACCAACTTTCCAGGAAAATTTCCTATACTTGTTATCTCCATTCATGTTCCAGGTCCTTGGACTAAGTGAGCTGCCTTCTCCTCCAGCTCTCTTCTTCCTTTCTTCATGGATGGTACTGACTGACAGGACATCATATGGAAGTAAATACTTTTCCCCACCCAAGCTTTCCCTGTAGAGGCCAGTCCCAGGATCCCTTTCACTTAGTTCCAGCCCCAGGCTCTTATGAGCTCTCTACCACCTTGACCTTCCAGACCTGGGGATAGTAACAGCTTCCTACAAGGGCATATGCAGACAGGCACAGTACTGGTTTTCATTTGTTTCTTCCAGATTACCCACACCCCTGAAAACAGTCCATGTCTGATGTCAAAGCATTCTTACAGCCTTTTTGAGTGCAACACACCCCTCTCTCTTGGGCTGTTTCCATAGTCTACTAGCAGTTCTCCTTGGCAAGTGTCCCATGACTCTGGTGTCTCTAACATCCTGGGGTCTCCAGTGAAATCCAGGCTTCACTCTCACAGCTTCACACAATGGCCTCTCTGGGCCTCCATGCAGGGACACCTCTAACACAGGCCTGGCCTCAACAGCTTTCCTTAGCCATGGAGGGAGATTTCACAATCCCTTTCTTGTATCCTTGGCTATAAAGCCAGAACCACATGGCCTGAGCTGTCAAGTTCTATTACTTGCTGGTGCTGGAACATGCACCCTCATTTAATTACATCTGCATCAGCTTTCTGTTGTTGATGGTTTCCTTCACTGTTTAATTTCTTTATTTTTTAAATTTAATTTAATTCATTTCTTTAATTTTACAAATGGAAAGCTTAGCTGGTGGGGTCTTGTCCTAAGGTCACCATCCTTTTTATTCCATTTAGCATAAGGCTTTTCTTTAATCTGTTCATCTTAAGCACTGGATTTAGTTCCGTTACACTTCTTGGTGCTCTTTTTCTCTTCAAATTGTACATTTTGCATTTTTCCTTCCTTGCTTTGCTCTTTTCATTATAGAGATGCAGAAAAGTGACCACTAATAACCACACAACACAGTTAATACTAAGCTGTCTTGAAATCTCTGCCAATACTATTAATCCCAAACTCTTCAATTTGGCCTCAGGTAATTTTTTTGGACAAGGGTAGAAAGCAGCCACATTTGTCATCAAAATATCACAAGAATGGTGTCTAGGTGCCAACTTTATAAGGTCTGGGTCTCTAAGGGCAACTCAGATATTCAACTTTGCAAAGCAACAGACAGGTACCTTTGGCATCATCAGACACTTGATGTTTCTTAGTCAACAAACCAAGCAAAGGTTCATCATCTGGTTCTCCACAGTCCTCTACTCATGTCATGTTTCTTTGTCTCTGTGAAAGGCTTTGTTTCACTCAGGAAAAAGTTTGGAGCACTTGGGACTAGCCAAGGTGGTAAGAATTTCCAGGGATAAGAGGATAAACAGAAGCAGTTCTTGCCCTTAAGGAATGAACAGTCTAGGCTGAAAGGAGATAAATGAACAGGAAACACTCACACCTTGCAAAAAGTACTCAGAATTGGGGCAACAGTATCACAGAAAACTGAGCTTTTAAAGCCGAAGAGAAGGAAACCTTCTTGCATAACATGAACTTGTATTTTAAACTGGAACTAATAAAGGTTGTGTTTAGATTTTCCCCTACTTTTTTCCTTGGCCCAAACCCTGTGGAATATACTAATAAAAAGACATGATCAGTCGTGTGCCAGTCTACCTAAAAGACAGCATGCTTGGCCAGTGTTCTTATGAGAGAAGGAAGATTCCAGTGACAGCTGCTTCACACAGGGAATTGAGAAGGCCACTAGAGAGGGCATAGGTGACTGCAGATGAATGAGGTTCATCAAAGACTCCCATGTAATACTCCTATTCTGATCATGACTTCCTAAAATTATTCTCGAATTGAGACAATAGATTTCCTGGATCATACTGAGAGTCATTTTTCTGACAGGAATCAAGAAGCCATCAATCATGAGATGGTAAATCTGTAAGAGCAAGGTCAGAAGGCAAGCTCATGTAGATTATACTCTTAAAGAAAGTCTTACCCAGGACACACTGAAACTATGAAGACACTTACAAGTGATGTGCTCCTGTGACAATATCCAATTCTTACCTTCAAAATTTCGTATGTACATGTGAAAAGGCTAAACAGTTGAGTCACTGTGGTATCGGGCTCCTTTAACTCTGCCATTAATGTTGTACATACTACTGTAGTGTATGTATGAGGCTTTGTGAACCTGGAAACATGTACCTGAAACACACCTCTGATTCTTCCAAGCTCTTACTAAGAATGGACCCTGTATTCCTGATCTGTTGGAAGAGCCTAATTTTGTCTACCTGATCGAGGTACCCATTAATTCACTCATCATGTATTAATGACCTATACATTGCCAAGCCTTGTGTTTAGCACTGGGATCCAGTGTGTTTCCCCTGAGTTTCTATGATGAGACAAGCACTTATCAACAACAGTCATCATAAAGAAACAGGAAACAATGTGTCTGTCACCTAGGCTTTGGAGAAGGGGCATGTGATGATGGCCAAAAGACAAGGAGGAGAAACAATCCAGATTGACAATCAGTCTTCTCTAAGAATTGACAGTAGAGCTGAGATCCAACAGGGTTAGGAAGCTGAGCCTGGGAAAAGGCTTGAGGTAAAGTGGCAGAGGAGATGAAGGCTGTGTGTATAAAGCCTGTGTGACATTCTCAGCACTGAGTGAATACCCTTGTGGCTTATATGTAAAGGCTAGAGTGGCATGAGATGAAACAGACATTGGTGAGTGATCCTCATGCAGAGGCTGGCCGCTCATTGGAGGGCTTTGCTTGAGTTGAATCCCTGTAGCAATGACAAGCCATTGAAAGATGTTAGGCAATAGAGTGGCATGGTCATATCCATCACACTGACATTTTATGGAGAACACTATGACTAGGATCAAATGGCTATGGTGAAACCAGCTGGGGACATATTAATATTCAAGGCAAAGTAAAGGTAGCTCAGATTGAATGCTGCCAATGGAGGTGGGAGAAGCCGGCAGATCCCTGCAATGTCTGTCAGACACAATTTACAGCTTCGAGAGTAGCTCTGAGGGAGGGACAAAACTGCTGGAGAGAAACTGGGAAGAACACCAAACAGTGCAGTCTGGGGATGAAGATCATTAGTTGAGTTGGAAACTATGGAGTCTGGGGTTCCTTTTAGACATGCAAGAAAGAGGCCAGGTGGACAGCTGGGTAGGTAGCTCAGGAGCTTTGGGGTAGATAAACAGAAGGACTCATCATGTGAGTCACTGGTGATCAAACAGGTGAAGCCGGGAGCAGAAATGAGATCATTATTGAAGATAAAGTTTCACATAAAAAGCACTTGGAGCACTGATGGGCACAGACGGTGTGTTTAATAACCCTCATCATCCTCTCACCACCCCACCCCCACCCCTTCTTCTTTTGAACAAGAGGAATAGGAGTGAGTTTGAGTGAAGTCAGGAGGAGGCCTATTCCTCAGAGGGAGGTGAGCCAGCTGCAGATGGCTACTTCAGCTTCCTGGGGTCACGTTGCAGATCCAGCACAGAGAGCTCTGTGCACTCCATGCAAGAGCCAGTTCTCTTGGCTTTAAACTCTGGCATCCTTACCTGCTCTCTTGCTCTTTTTACAAATAGTTTGTATTAAGGATTGAGGTCACAGAGGTTAAACTTGCAGGATGGTGTCCTCTTCAACTTGAACTGCAGCCGAGGAAAGGCAGGAAGCGACGCAGAAGGCTCCTGTGCTGTACTTACGGGTTCCAAGAAGATGACGCTGGCGCTGTGGCGAGCTCTGCACTGGAAAAGATCTTTGTCTGCATTTTCTAAAGTGCCCAGTGACTAGGAATGTAGCTCAGTTGGTAGGGTGCTTGCCTAATGTTCATTAAAGCCTGGGTTCAATCCCAGGCCCTGCATAAACCAGACCCTGTGGTACATGCCTGCAATCCCAGCACTTGGGGGTTGGAGGCAGGAGGATCGTAAGTTCAAGGTCCTACATAACAATTCTGAGACTAGCCTGGGCTCTATAAGATACTGTCTCATATTTTAAAAAAATAAAATAAAAGTAATTTCTAAAACCTCTAGAACATCTTTAATGCGGGAATCATAAAGGGAAAATGGCAGCTACGTTTGACTTCTCGATGTTTGACGTGATGTCAAGAGCTATGGAGTCAAATGCATTTCCCTTCAGGAACAGGGCGTCTTCCTGCACTGCGACTGGCAAGCTCATGGGGTCTGTGAAGAGCTGTAGCTCTCCCTGTGTGTAACGCCACCAGCTTCTTCCTTCTATCAATTTGGCATTCCACTGATAGATTGGAGCATTTTCCTCAGAGCCTGTCGGTATGTTTCAAGAATATATCCACATAGTAGATAGAAATAAAAGATGGGTCATGGGAATTTACAAAGAAATCATCTCAGGTTCCATTCACATTGAAACTAAGGAGCCAATCCCATAATAGCTAATGTCAGTGAGAATGTAGGATGAAATTATCTCCCTGTAATTCACTGTAGGGTGACTTTTATAGTTCTTTTTTTTTTTTTTTTTTGCCATCCAACATACTGATCCAATAGCACTTTTAAGTTGCGAAACTGTTAAGCCCGCTGATATGATATTCACTGCCGGGTATGCTGGCTGCCAGTGTTTGGATCTTTCCTCCCGTCACAGTCGGAATGAAAATAAAGGTATCCATCAGTATTCTAAATGTCACGCTTCAAAGCTCCCAGGCACTCTTTCTTCTGACACCTGATTGACAGATTATGGCTTTTTGATATCCATCAAATTAATAGATTATGACTTTCTGAAGCCAGAAACTAGACAATTATTGCCACATTCTATCTGTAAAGAGATAACTTATTCCTTGTCATCTACTGTGTCTCAGAAGGCAGCCCCCATCCCGCCAACACGCGCCACAATTATAAATAATGCTTCCTTTCTTTCCAAGGTGCCCCCGCCTTGAACATCCACGAAATAGTTCACTCGGAAAAAAAAAAAATGTTAGCACAGAAGATGGCTGGCGTGTCTCTGATTTCTCAAAACTCTCTTCCAAGTTTAAGTATCTGTCACCTGGAATTCCCAGAGAGACATCCCTCCTGGTCTTCTATGGCTGTATTATAGGAGCTGCCCAGGTGTAGCCTTAGGGATACAAGAATCCAGGAACTGTCGAGTCCAGGTGTCTGCTCTTGCTGCTGCTAACACAGGCTTTCGGCCTGACACAGAGCCAAGCAGAGAGGACGAGCTCCTCCACAGGAAAGTCACCCCACTTTCCATGGCCCTTTATCTACCCTCTTGCTCATTTCAAATACCATAAACTGGAGACTGAGCCCGTTGGAGTGCTAGCTGAAGGTGCAGTCTCCATTCAGATTGGAAGAAAGAGGTCTTTAAAACGCCTATTTAGAAAGAGGTGAGGCTTAAACAGGCAATCCTACCAAGCATGGAGGGTGAGGGCTGAGGCCAGGTGGGTGCCAAGCCACTCACACGAGGACCAGGAAACTGGGGTGGGGCTTCCTGTCAATTCTCCTCCCACTGAAGGTGTTGGGATGCTCTGGGGTACTAACTCTGTTTGCTCATAAGGGGGACCAGAAACACCAACAGGACACCCCACACAAATGGTTTTGTTCTTCTCCTTGGGCCCAGAGTCCACCTTCCCAAGAGCTGGAAGATAAAAGGGAGGTCTCTTCCAAAGGTTTAATTAGCACACTAACACACCCCACATGCTAGAAAATGCATGAGTGAGCACAGCACCAGACAGGGACAGAGTCTGAAAGTGTTCCGACTTGAGAGAATTCAGAAGATTGATGCCAGCACGGTTGTCTTTGTTGCCAAGACGCCCACGCTGAGGCGCTTCTAGGTACATGTGAGGAGGAAGCCTGAGCCAGTCAGGGCTGGAGTGGAGCTCAGTGGTGGAGCACTTGTTTAGCATGCCAGGCCCTGGGTCCCATGCCAAGTACCGAGAAGAAAAAAAAAAAAGAGGAGGAGGAAGAAGACAAGAAGGAAAAACTATGCCACAGCTGGGGTATAGTTCAACAGCAGAGCACTTAGCACCTGTGAGGCCCTGGGCTCTATCTCTAGTGTGGCAAGAGGAAGAAGAAGAAGAAGAAGAAGAAGAAGAAGAAGAAGAAGAAGAAGAAGAAGAAGAAGAGGAGGAGGAGGAGGAGGAGGAGGAGGAGGAGGAGGAGGAGGAGGAGGAGGAGGAGGAGGAGGAGGAGGAAGAGGAGGGGGTAGAAGAGAAGAATCAGAAGCAGTCGGGTCTATGGCATATTCTCTCCACTCTTTACCCCCGCAATGTCCCTGTAGGCACTCCAAAGTGAACACTATTTTTCCTGCCCCCAACATGCACCATTCGGCAATGGGTCAAGTCCAATCTCACAAAAACTCAGGCCCTTCCATTTCATCCTCACATCTGTCTTGTGAAACCTTCAAGCCTCCTAGACTTGTTTATCCAGCACCCCATCTCTTTGATGTCTGAGGTCTACCATGGCAAGACTAGTTTTATATGTTTACTATGTAAAGTCCAGTAACCAGATAAGTGCCAGGGTTAGAGTCACAGCTCATAATGCTTGTGGCCATGAAGAATGTAACCCCCAAGGCTCTTTTTCCTGAGGGGGGTTGCTGTTCCTATAGAGCTTTGTTATAATATCATTCTTAACAACCTGTTGACATGAGTGTTGAAGCTCCATGAGTATTTATTGAATGAATGGATGAATGAATGAATGAATGAATGAGTGGACAAATGGCAGAAGGAAAGAGTAGAAAAAACTGAGACTAAGCAGCAAATAGAAACATTAATCTACTGAGTCCCTCCGTGGAGAAAGTATAGAAATTCTACGGGAAATAGTCATGGAATATTGGGAGAACAGGGCTTACTGACTGGCTCATATGACCAGGGTATGGCACTGCCACTTGACGCCAGAGTGCCTACCATCATATAGCAGCAAACATCGTTGTCTTGACTACTGTAAAACATGACCACACAATCAGATCGAGTCAAATCTTTCTGGTCCTTTCGATTTGTGACTGCGAGAGCTGTGTTCCCCTCTCGTTTGTAGGAAAGCTGTCTTCAGGTCGCAACACGCACCTTGGTTTAGATGAGTTTGCATTGAGCCTCCTCCAACAGATTGGATCTCTACTTCTCTGTCTTTGCCCCCGCCCCCCATCTAAACACCTTTGAAGCCAGATAGGAAGCTGTGTGGTTATCTGTGCGGTGTCTCCATGCACATGGTTTCCAAGAAGTCACCATCGATGCTGGGTTGAGATTTCTGTTTGCTGACGTGCTTGCTTTGAGGTCACACCAACTCTGTGAGCAAGCCCAGGAAACTCGTCGGTTTTCCAGGGGATGAAAGGGTTTGTCTCGGAGCATGCTATCCTCCAAGCATAACAGCAAACAGCTTCATCAGAGTAGCCGTTCGGAGGAGACTCTCAAGTTGGGGCTTGTTTGCCAATGACTGTCCCTCATAGAAGGGAGTGAGGATAGTAATCTAGTTCTTACTTGAGATTCTAGCCAATTTCTTCCTATATCTTCCTCCTACTTATATGTAATTCGGCCCAAGCTGAGTGTGTCATTTGGTCTCTAGAGGTCCTAGAGCAGTGGTTCTCAACCTTCCTAATGCTGCGACCCTTTAATACAGTTCCTCATGTTGGGGTGACCCCCATCCATAAAATTATTTTCCTTGCTACATCATAACTGTAATTCTGCTATTGTTATGAATCATAATGTAAATCTCTGTTTTCTGATGGTCTTAAGTAAACCCTGTGAAAGAGTCATTTGACCTTTTACAGGGGTTGTGACCTACCAGTTGAGAACCACTGTGCTGGAGTAGAGCCTGTGGGAGGTTAGGAGAAGTAAGAACTATAGCTATGCAGCTAAGGAGAAGTCGTTACCCATACATTAGAGTGAGGGTTTTGTTTGTTTGTTTGTTTAGTTGGTTGGTTGGTTGGTTTAATTTTTGTTTTCTTGCTTATCCAGTTGCTTAGGGGTCACCTATATTCTATAAGGAAGCCCCATAGACTTTTTGGTTCGCCAAGTTGAACTTTGCTGAAATCATACTTTGGCCTGTCATTAGTACCTTACCTGGTGGGAAGCAAGAACAGGCATTTGTTTACTATTCCCTGGAAAAGGTTTACCCAACAGCTCCACAGCACCTGGTGCAAGGTAAGTCAGCACACAAGCATCCTTACCCTGTGGGGATTGCTGTTCTCTCTTCTCCACACCAGGAGACACCGGGAGGCAAACCCATCAAGATGGCATTCTGCCTCCAGGATGGGGAACGGCGGCAGCCAAGACGAGAGTGCTTTGTTTATATGGCAGGTACTGAACAGCTGCTGCGGCAATTAGGACCAGATGTTCTGTGATGACAGGCAACATTATGCTCAGCTATGACTCCTCCTGACTCCCCCACTGATGAAAAATGACGACATGGAGGAGATGATTTATGAACGGGAAATCTATGGATGTGTCTTTGAGGCTCATACCTCACTCACTACCTCAAACAACATGCCAGTCTATACACTAAGCATTGCCAATGTCTGGCCCGTCCTGAGAATCTGTTGGAGGCTCACATCCTAATCACAGCCCAATCTGTCATGTTGGATGGTCCCTGTGCAGCTGCCCTGATGTGACCCAGTAAACAAACCTGGCCGCTCCACCTACAAATGTGATTTGGAGAAGTGAATTTTAATTTGTTCCAATTCACTATGGCTTTTGATTTTGCTTTATGTATTTTCTTTCTCTTTTCACGTCATATCCACAGGTGCCTAAAAGATAACCCAGTGGAAAAGAACAAAAGAAGAATGCAATCCTTCCCTCCCTCCCTCTCTCTCTCTGTCTCTATCTCTCCATCTCCTTCTCTGTCTCTGTCTTTCTGTCTCTCTGTCTCTCTCTGTCTCTCTCTGTCTCTCTCTGTCTCTGTTTCTCTCTCTGTCTCTCTCTCTGTCTCTCTCTGTCTCTCTCTGTCTCTCTCTCTCTCTCTCTCTCATGTCATTCTGTAGCCCATGATGACTGGTTTTCCCTTGGCATACCAGGCTGACCTTGAACTCTAGGCAGTCCTCCTGCCTCAGCCTCCTCACCATCCCTGCCCAGTTGTTCCTTCTTAACACCAGGTCACCGCAGCCATTGCCCTGACTTTTCTGGGAACCTTTGTTGTGTCCCAGTGGTCTGTCCTCGGGAGCACTTACACTACAACATGAAGTCAACAGCTTTGGTGGACACTGACAAAGCTCTTCTTTGCCTTGTTAAGCTTTCTGTTAATCCCCAGAAACTGGCAGAGGGCCATCTGACCAGACAGAGGCTGCACGAACTCAGAGGCTCAAGAACCTCTAACCTGGAGGCAAGGAGAAGTTACCCAACAGCACTGCCTTCCTACCTTGATCTGTTCCTCAAGCCAGGGCAAGATGATTGCTGTCTAATAGCTTCTCTTTATCTTCTTCAAAAGGGAAGATGAGCAAGTTGAAGGAACTCCCCCATACTGAGTAAACAGAGTGTGTCTTTGCCAATGGGTCCAGGAGAAGTAGCAAGTGAAAAGCCTTAAAGAGATCCATTCATCAACCCTCTAAGTAGAGGTCAGGGCAACTGTCTTTACAAGCTTACCAACCCAGCTGGGGTACATCACACCAGAGAGAGTGATTATCAGGGGAGCAAATGGTTCAGCCCAATTATATATGCTTAATTGATCTACATTCTAGGGGGCAAATTCATATGGAAAAGGTTTGCCAGCTAATCACAGGAGAAGAAACGGCATCTTAATTGGGTGGCACTGCACTGGGCGGTATTACAATTAGTTACAATGTCTAATAAGTTATCTATAATGCTTTTAATGAGAAACATTTAAGTCCTTCTGGAATTTTTCCAGTCAAATTAATTCTCGGGACTGGAGACAGTATTACAAGGAATGTTATCGGACTTACAATTAAGTCACTAGTAGAATGTGTCACTTAAAATAAAAGGCTCCATGGCTAAGCCCCGAAACACCCACTATTTTCTGTGCAGACTTTATCAGTGTGGCACCAGATAAGACATATCATAGGAGAGTCCATTTCTGGTGAGCTTAGTAGTATATTGCAGTCCTCACAGCTTGAAATGCCAGAGCTGGGCCCCTAAAAGAATTGTCCTTGTGTCTGCAGATGCCAAGTGCGTCCTACAGGTTACTAGGAAAGAATGGCATCCCCTAGAAGTGCCTGGCTTGCTGACTGAGTCCATTTTGTACGGATGGACTGCTCTGGGTCAGGTGCACTGTGGGTAACTCCCTAGGTTAACAGACCCATTAGCATCTGTCCTTTCCCTGGGAAGATGCTTCTATCTCATAGAATCTCTTCTCACTGAAGAACCAAACAGACACAGCTTTGATTTCAGAACAAGGGCTGGTACTATCTTTATGTCACAGCCAATCCTCAACTATCCCTACTCTGTCCCCAAGTGCTGGCAGAAACCATGACACAGCTTAGAGCATTGGTTCTCAACCTATGGGTCACAACCCCTTTGGCAAACTTCTGTCTCCAAAAATATTTGCAGTAAGATTCATAATAGTAGCAAAATTACAGTTATGGGGTAACAAGGAAATAGTGTTATGGTTGGGAGTCTCCACAACATGAGGAACTGTACTAAGGGGTCCCTGCATTAGAAAGGTTGAGAATCGCTTGTTTAGAGCAATCAGAAGGCCTAACTTGTTGACAACCCCTTGGGCTACGATCTCAGAAAAGTCACTGAGTCACTGAGCAAGCTTGTTAAAACAGGCCCCACCCACCCTAAGGACTTTTGAATCTGCAGGTGAGAAGTGGAGCCTCAGAGCCTCTTCACAATCAGTGCCATCCAAGAGGATATTGAAAGCCACGGCCCAGACTGCTGCTTAAGACAAAACTGCTGCCCAAAGAGTTGCCCTGGGCTGCAGCCTGAGGATAAGAACTGCCCCCGCCATATGGGTACAGCGTACATCACTACCAACTTCTTTTGTCACTTGTGGAGTGAAGTCAAGTCCAGCAGAACAAAAAGCAGACACGGCACCGTGTCCCAGGAGTCCTTTAATTGTTACCAGGTCTAACCACCTCTAGACTTGGTGGTTTCTATGAACTCTTTCCCAGCATGGAGGGAAGGATCCACATTGTGGCCAGGGCTATGGGACACAAAGAACAAAGTCTTAGGTTGCAGAATTTAGCAGAACAATTGGAGGAAGGGAGCCTCAGTGGTCATATACTGCTGCTTGGGAGTGTCTTACCTTCCTGGGTAGCCCAGCCCCATCTCCCTGGAGGGGCAAAAGCCATCCCATTTGTCTGCTTGGTATTCATGGCTTCGGGCACACAGATGAGTTCTGAAGACTCACAGCACGGCCCTGGGAAATGGCATAGTAATAGATGGAGTAACATTCTAGTTGAGATGAGAACTTGTGTTAATATTAGGTCAGCCTGACAAATACAGGTGTTTCTGAAAATCTGTATTAAGCTTTAACTTATCTCATTTTGAGACAGCTTTGAAAGTGGAGCATAAAAAGATTGAAAGGGCTCCCTGACGACATGGTCATAAATGCTGCATGCTGTGGCAAGGCACAGGAACAGAGAGGCCCAGACTACAGCGAGCGGGAGGGAACTGCAAAAGCTGGAGGCTTCTGGAACGCACAGTAGCAACTGTGGGTTTGTGCCTACCTCAGACTCCATGGAGACACCACCTCAGAGCCTCCCACCCCTGTGCCTAGTATCCAGGCTGTGGACTTCTGCCCAGCTTGGAGGGGACATTGAGTGGTGTTCACCTCCTCACGGGTCTGAGCTTCTCACCTCCTGCCCCAGGGCTTCCTCCTTGACTCTAGAGAGAAAACTGATCTCATAATCAACACCCAGAGGTGTCGGTGAAAGAGGGGGTAACTATTTGATCAATGGAAGATGAGAATGTGTGGTTATATGCTCCTTCTGTTTCCCTGTACCCTGTGGAGGAGGCTTCTGCCAGAGTTCTCCTCACTATCTTACACTCACACAGTGCAATAGCAGCTGTCCCCTTCACTCCTGTTCCCCAAAAGTGTCCTCCCTGGAATAGTGAGAATGGGCAAGCCCTCTTCTTTGGGGGTATTTAGCTAAATCAGTGAAGAAAGGCTGATCTAAAGAATACCACCACTGTGTCTATGCCCCAGCTAGGGTCGGTGAGGCATGGTGGAGATGATGGAAGAGCCATAGGCAGTCCTACACATGTGGGTTATGTGCTCACTTCCCAGCAGCTGAAACACATGGATTTTTGAGCAAGATCAAAAGCACACAGTGGGCAGGACAGAGACTGTGTGGTTTTGGAGTGACGCAGGATTAGGTTCCTATGAGCATCTGGTCACAACATTGTGGTCCACCAATCACTATCTAACCTTTTCCTGAGTTGTGTCTGCTTTCAAACACCTTATTTGACGGCTGCCTCTTTGACAAGGAGATCATTGTCAGTGCACCGTAACTCCTGCTGAAACCAAGCTCCTCGAACCTATGTACTCTGCTCAGGCACACTGCAGCCTCCCCAGGCTTGGGGACAACAGATGGAACTCAGCACTGTGCTCAGGAGCCATTTGATGAGCAAAACTGATGACCAAAAGCCCCTGAGTGGGGAGAATGCAGCATTAAACAGCTCCTCTTGCCTCTGGTAGGAAATCTAGAACAAGAGGGCAGAGTGTTTCCATATTCATTTGCAGCAGGAACTTGTGAATGAGGCAACTAACTGTTTTCACCACTTTACTCATGTCTGCAGGAGACCAGTAAGGAGCTAAAAGTAGAATCTGAGTTTTCAAATAAAGCTGAGTAAAGTGGGCTAATGTAGAAATATAGACGTCATCATAATGAGGGCCAGCTATACACATACACATACACACACACACACACACACACACACACACACACACACACATATATATATATATATATATATATATATATATGCACATATGGGTACATGTGTATACATGCACACATGCATACACATCTACATGTATATACTCATGCTGATACATATACACACATATACATATGTACACATATATACATACTTGTACATAATTCATCCACATACATACATCCATATGTATATACACACTTTGGTACATAACATTTATGTACCTATATTTATATCTAAAATGCTTTCAGCTTTTTGCTATACATGCTACATCATACATGTTAAATAAAATTCATGTGATGCTACATGGTCAGTGTTTCACATAAAAATCCGTTACTAATAAATAGAAGGAAAATCCACAGTTTTGTTTGCCAAACAATATGGATGAAATTGTAGGTATAGTCAACAGGTAGAGATTAACAATATTTTCCTTTCTTTGAAGAAAAATAATACCAAGATATTAAGGCCATTTAAAGGCAATGCATGAGAAAACCTTGGCTCCCTCCTTCCTGGTATCAGCTGCATGGACTCCCTGGCTCAGAAAGATGGCTGGTGGCCCCGTCTACCTGCTTGCCATACTAACAAATCCCCAGGCACACGTGTGCTTGGTTTGCTGGACAGTACCTGGGGTTCGAGCCTCCAGTACTGTGTACTGAGCTGCAGCTGAGCTGCTCCCGGCCTTCTCTCTGCTCTCAGGTCCTGTCATGAATTACGAATCAGCTAGCACCAGCCACTGTCAGGGCCCAGGGGGACAGAAAGGAATGATGCACACTGGAATATGTTCAGACAGTACAGAAGTGGGAAAAATAAAAGGAAAACATTACTTCTTCCTCCTCAAGGCAGCTACTGTGGACAGCTTAATGGGCTTCCTTTCTGTCCTTTTACACATCCAAAAGCAGTATGCTAATGTTCACTTGCTTTTAAAGACTAATATGGTGAAGTTTTATAATTTGTTGACCTAACAATACACCTCTTCTTGGGGACTATTCAGCATTACTCATTCTATGGGAGAGCACAGCATGCTTGCTAAATCCACAAGTGTCCCACATGCCTGTGTGAGGATGAAGACATCCTGAACTTGCTCAGTAGCCACTAGCCGCATGAGATCTCTGAGCACTTCAAATGCTTCACATGACTGAGATATTGGATTTAAAATTTTCTTTCATTTTGATTAATAAAATTTAAACATTGTCACAAAGTACCTAGTAGTTACTATATCGAACACCATAGACTCAATGAACCCCTTAAAGGAAAAGGGTGTGTTTGCTGTTCCAAAGTCATCTGTAGTAGGTATTGACGTGACACACATTCATGAGTGGGAATACCACAGTGCTACCTCATCCCTCCCTAACTGAGTTTCCCCAATACTATGTGCTATACTAGCAATGAGCTGGGCTCCTCTGGTCTACACTCACTTCTAGTAGGATGTAGGAAAGATGAGCCTGGCTGCTTGGGAACCAGCCTTATGGCAGGGGGTTTCTTTGCATTTAACGCTCTTACTGGAGAAGGGCACAGCTGCCCTGCAGCATATCCAACAGGTGAGGACCTTTCTAGAAGGTGCTAATGCTGATCTCTAGGCTTTCAGCATGGGAGAATCTATACTAATCCCCCACTTGAGGAAAAGGGTCTGCTGGCTGCCTGGCTGGAGAAGGAGCTAGCAACTACCTTTTTGCTCCGTGCTCACCATAATGGATCATTAACAGCTCCCCATATTAAAGCGTGACACACAATATTTCAGTCTGTCCCTTAATGTCTCCCAATTACCCATTCCTATCAGTTTCTGCCCATCCCTCCTGAAAAAAAAGCACCAATAAAGCCTTGGCTGCATTTTGTGTAATTAGGCTGTGATCAGAGCTCTTCTACGACAATGGATGATATGCATGATGATGTCTTCCTGAAGTCCATGAGGGGAGAGCTGAGTGCCAGCCCCACTGGAACAACCAGCACCCCGAGCCTGGGCTGGCGAGAGATGAGGGAAAGCAGGGGGCATGGACAGCTGTGTCCCTCCAGCATGGCAATTGCTCTGGCCCCTGGGCAGCAGCCGCCTTTTCAATAGTCCTTCTTTCAAAGAGCCTGGACCTGCTTTAAAGTGGTCTCTGCCATAAGCCTGGGAGCCATGAGGCTAGCAGTACTTATTTTATGGCTTTCAAAAGCCTAATAGATTTTTTTTAAATCTTAATGAACATTAAATCCTAACCAGTTACATCCTTCCAGCGGCTCATCTTGGCTGTCCTTGTTACCAACCACACATGTTTCACTTTTATTACCGGAACAAAATTGTAGCCGCATCAACAGACCTCTAAATAAAAGAGGGGAGAGGTGGGACTAACATCACCTGCCGTGCTGAAAGCCCTACAAATCAAAGTGTTTTCCTTCTTCCGTGCCTTCTGTCGGGTTCATGGAAGACAGAATGCGCACCGGAAGTGGCTCCGGTACAGCAGTTCTCAAACTTCCTAACGCTGCGACCTTTTAACACGGTTCCTCATGCTGTGCTGACCCCAACCATACAAGCATTTCGTTGCTACTTCATAATCTTACTACTGCTATGAATCGTAACATGAATATCTGATATGTGACCCCTAAAGGGGTCTCGACCCACAATTTGAACAGTCCCAATTCAGATGTCCACATTTGACTGCTTGCCCCCACTGACCCACTGAGCTAGATTCTCCTCTCTCTCTCTCTCTCTCTCTCTCTCTCTCTCTCTCTCTCTCTCTCTCTCTCTCTCTCTCTTTCTCTCTCCCCTTCCCTACCCTTACCCCTCCCTCTCCAACCTAAATCAGAGCCCCTCCCCCACTGGCCTAGCCCTAACTTCTCCGTCTGTGAATGCTGCTTCTTTCTCTTACTGCCTTGAACACTCAGGGGTCAAGGGTGTGTTGAGGTAGCGCTACTTCAAAGCACCGACAGACCCTGACACAAAGCAAGTGCCCACTGAATGTCAACTGGAATTTACAATAGCAGAAGAGAAAGCTGTCCTCTGAGACATCCTAGTCCTTCTGCCTAGCAGGCCTCAGTTTCCCCCACAGTCAAAACGGAGACTAATAATAGCCGAGTCTATTTCATTGTGGAAACAAGAGTGAGTTTATGTGTGCCAAATTAACATATAAACTGGGAGAAGGATGAATGTGTGGGTGCTTCTGTAGGCTTCCCATTTGTTTTAGTTGTGCATGGCAACAGATGACATCACTGCTTTGTTCTCCCTAAGTCCCCAGGGCTTCCCTATCACTCTCAGGATAACAAGGTCATCCTGGCTGTAGCCTAAATTCTACTCTTGGATCTCATCTCCTGCTTTTGGTCCAGTGACTGCAGTTGCCTGGTTGTTTTCAGCTTCCAGGCTTTCCATTTGATTTTTCGCTTTCCCTGGCATATTCTTTTTCCCACAGCCCCGTAGAACTCGGACAGGTCTTTGCAGGGCACTTCCCCATCTGCACATTCCTGCTTACAGAAGCTCTCTCACCATACCTTATCCCCTCTTGGCACATTATTTATTTATTTATTTAGTTAGTTAGTTAGTTAGTCAGTTATCTAACTAGCTAGTTAGCTAGTAGCACATCACTACTCCCTTTGCTGTTTACCTCTAGAGGGAAAGCTCCATAGAGACAGGGACTTGGTCTATACAATGCTGTTTTCCTGGGCTTAGAGCCATACCTGGCATGTATTAAATGTTCTAAGTGAATGAACTGATGAATGAATAAATGAATGAAAAGATGAACTCCCTGATATTATACTGGGTTTCTCTTACACTTCTCTCTCTCTCTCTCTCTCTCTCTCTCTCTCTCTCTCTCTCTCTCTCTCTCTCTCTCTCTCTCTGTGCACATGTTATACATGTGTGTAGGTGTGCATGCCCAAACATTGTGGAGGCCAGAAGAGGACATCAGGTGACCTACTAAACCTTTGGGACAGGGTCTCTTACTGAATCTGGAGCTAGAAAGCCAAAGTGATCTTCCTACGCTGACATTTCCCCAGTGCTGGGGTTAAAGGCACACATGCAGCCGCACTAGGATCTCTGCCCTCAAATCAAGGTTGTCAACCATTTTTAAATGTTATTCAATTTTCCCACAAATGAGATTTGAACTCGGGTCCTCATAATTATACTGCATGCACTCTTCTTGCCTACCAAGCCATCTTCTTAACCCTCTTATTTCACTTATTCTTCATGTGTGTGTGTATATATATATACAGTCACAGATGCCACAGCTTTGTACGGAGATCAGACCACAATTTACAGAAGCTGTTTCTCTCTTTCTGTAGTATGAGTCCTGGGATTGAATTCAAGTCATCAGGCGTGGCAGCTGGTGACTTTACCTGTTGAGCCATCTCACTGGCCCTATACAATGGACTGGGAGGATGAGTGAGAGCTGGAGGATGCTTCACTGGTGTGATAGGTGTGATCATAATATCGCCTCAAAGCTCTTGAGAGAAACAAACCCTGGAAAGCGCTTCTCCAGAACAGGTGCATGCCACCTTTTACCTTCACGTGGGCACTAGGCTTGAGCCTGTCCTTGGCCCTCAGCTCTTGCCCCGTGAATGTGAAAAGAGTCTTACTCACACTTGGGGCAGCTCTCCTAGCTGTACGACATTCAGATCCTTACCCATAGCCCCTTCCCCTGAGGATGACTGCCCTCAAATAAAGGTTGTCAAACATTTTAAATGTTATTAAATTGTCCAGTAAATGGGAATGCCCAAAGAAGCGAGCCAGTCAATCAGGATTATGCCAGAGCTTCAGAAAGACAGAAGGAAGCCATTATTAGGTTTCAGGATATTGCAGCTCCCTCTCCCACGCAGCCTTTATCTAAATCGTCATTTAATTGGCAGCCTTCAGCACTGTCAGAATTGCATTCTGAGAACCAAGAGGAGTTTTCAAACACTCTCACAATGTTACATGCTTGGTGCAAAACTACTCAAGGGAAAAGAATGATCCTTTCCATGAGATACTGGAAGAAGGCTGTATGGTTGTCACCAGGACTCCAGGGCCAGCCTGGTCTACAGAGTGAGTTCCCAGATAGCCAGGGCTACATAGAGAAACCCTGTCTCGAAAAAACAACAACAACAACAAAACCAGCTTGGACCACTTAAACTCAAGCTAGAAAAACCATCCTGGGGTTGTAGGCACAGGGAACTGGACCCGCTGACTTGACAGATGCCACAGCTGGCTCCCTGGGAGCAAGAATCGGTCCCCTCATCTCTGTGCCCCCTTGTCTGCTATTTCTTCTGAGATGCCTGATGCAGCTCTAAAGAATAGAGTCAGCCCTAGGCCTGAGTGCATCTTTCTAGCTAGATCCTGGGCTGGAAGAAGCCTGATTTTTCCTCATTGCTCTCCAGTCTCCACAGTTTATCATCAAGTCTCATTGACTGCGTTACACCTAATGTCCTCCATGGTCTGTGCTCTTTCCTCCTCTGCCTCAGCCTTCCCTTCTGCGAGCCTCATCTTGGGCCCCCACAAAGGCACAGCCTGCTGATTGTTAAGACTTGGTGTTGTTCTGCTGCTTAAAAGCCCTGGAGCAAACTGGGTGGTGGCTTACGTCTTTAATCCCAGCACTGGGGAGGCAGAGGCAGGTGGATCTCCTCTGTGAGTTCGAGGCCAGCCTGGGCTACAGAGTGAGTTCCAGGAAGGGCTCCAAAGCTACACAGAGAAACCCTGTCTCAAAAAATGAAAAAACAAGAAGAAGCAGCAGAAGCAGAAGGAGAAGGAGGAGAAGGAGAAGCAGCAGCAGCAGCCCTGGAGCAGGTTGGGTGTGGCTCCATGAGTGGAGCACTTAGCTAAAGGCACAAGCACCTGGGTTCTATCCTTAGCATGTGTCAAATCCAGCAAAGTGGCTGTCATCTTAGTACCCCAGAGGTGAGGCCTCACAGTAAACTCCCTGATCCTATGGCTTTTATAGTCTTTCTGCCCCACCTCCTTCCAAAATGCTCCCTGAGCCTTAGGTGCAGGAACTGTTTTGTAGATGTACCCACTGGGACTGGGCTCCACAACTTTGCCTTTTGACTAGTGGTAGTTTTCTGCAGTGGTCGCCATCCATTGCAAAGAGACATTTCCTTGATGAGGAGTGGGAGCTACACTTATCTGTGGGTACAAGGACAAATATTTAGAATGTAGTTAGGGATTATGCTGATTTAGTAAAGTGGTCACTGTAGATTCTCCTCCAAGATCCATGATCTCACTAGCCTTGGGTTTGCTGGCTAGGTTTCCAGCACCAGGCATGATGTCCCTCTTGTTGAGAGGGTCGTAAGCCTCTGGCAGTTACTGTCAAGGTACGTGTGTTACTGCTCACTCTTCGGGTTAGTGAGCCACACTGGTTGTTGGTGTAGGTGTCATAGCTGGGTAGGGCTGCTGGTTGCCTCCCTCTTTTGGAAGACTTCATGGTGCCTTCTGGTACTATAAAAGCTAGTCCTGAGGAGGGAGGCGTTCAGGTCACTTCAAGATCACGGGGCTTCTGGGCCCTGTGTCTGAAGTATGTAGTGTCTTTAACAATGGGGACTTAGCTTCTGTCCCTGGCGGGGGCAACTAAGAGCAACAACAACAGTCTGTAATGTTTTGGGGAGTCTCTGAGGGAATCTTGCGTTTTGGTCACTTCTTGATCCCCAGCCTCTATGGTAGCCTTGCATGAACTGATACATTTGTGTAAAGAACACACAATGCTCAGTGTGCGCAATGTTGTTGTGTTTTATTTTTAACATCTTTTGCCCTGCATTATTAAGTGGGTTTCTCTCCTTTGGAATCCACAGTCATGGAATGGATCTTGGATTCCAACTGAAACTCACAGAAGGCCAGGTGTCCTTCAGAGACTGGTGGGGGAGGGGAGAAAGGGTTTGTTTTAATGGGGCGCAGTCAATGCTAGATTAGAGCAGGCCAGTGACATGGGTTTGACAGCCAACCTGAGAAGCTTCCTGGATTGATTTGTTTCCCCAAATCTATGACTGTTCAACAAAGAATAGAATCCAAGGTCCAGCTCACCCAGCACAAGCTAAGCACACGTTGTAATCACATCACTGGGGAGATCTTCAATGACTCAGGTGCCATGGCAGCACCCACCTGGCCATCTTCAAACCAAATGAATGGCTTTCCGGGGTCATCAATCAGGAAGGAGTAGAAAGAGCATTAGATCTCATTTAACCAAGCTCTGCTCATCTGTCATCAAGAGAAAGCTCAGGCACCATCCTGGCCTAGGTGAGAAAAACACCTTCTGAAAGTGGCCAGAAGGCCTGCTATTTTTCTGTGACTCTCCATGGCCTGGGTGTCACCTGTGACAGTCATAGTGACAAGCCAATAATGCTTTTCTGAAGCACCAGCGTCCGCAGAGAAATGAAGCTCCAACTCCACAGCTTGGCGTCTTCTCTGCAGAACCAAGGGTCTCCCTGGAAAACATCGGTGACTCCAGCATGCCTCCAGCGTACCTGATGACCACGACAGGCTGAGGAAGGTAGCTACAACAGGTCAAACCAGAAAGTTGCTGCTTACAAACCAAACAGCAAAACTCAAGAAGACAACAGGCCCCAGCACTGTCCTTTTGAGGAGACACAACTGGTTCTTCTTCAATTCTGAAGTTAAATTCCAACTTCCCTTCTGTGCCTCCCCGGACTGAGCCAGCCAGGTAGCACCCCACTTCTGGCAGACTGGCCAGTGGTCAATACCAATAGCCTATTGCAAATCCCAAGACCAAGGCTATCCTTATTTGGATATTACTTAACCTTGTTTCTCTGGAAGGCAGACTGGCACCACTTAATTCCAGTAGCCTCCCTGGCACTCCCTGTACAGCCCTGTTCCAATGCATTGCCCTCTCTGAGCCTTGTTCTCCTAACAGATGTCAAATGCACGGTGAACTCTTTTCCCTGAAGCTAGACAGAAAGAATTTAATGATGAGATAAACACCATCAATATACTCTCCCAATTAAACTATAATACTGTAGAGTCAGGAGATCTGAACTCAAACCTTGGTTCTACTAACGGTACACTGTAAAAGAAAGGTCCCTGGGGTTCAGTTTTCTTTTTTTTTTTTTTTGGTTTTTCGAGACAGGGTTTCTCTGTGTAGCTTTGCGCCTTTCCTGGAACTCACTTGGTAGCCCAGGCTGGCCTCGAACTCACAGAGATCCGCCTGGCTCTGCCTCCCGAGTGCTGGGATTAAAGGCGTGCGCCACCACCGCCCGGCTGGGTTCAGTTTTCTTAACTGCAAAATGCCTCCTAGAGTCTGAGTGACAATAAAGACACTAAACCTGAACATGCCCCCTAGGCTGTGGGTGCCTCTCCTGTACAATTAAGACAGTTATAGTCAGGGCTTGAATTCAGAGGCTGGACTCACATACTGTATGTGAACACATTGTTGGGTATCAGACATATACATGCTACTCCACAAATGTTGATTTGGTATATCAGCACTTATTGAGTACCATGTGTGTGTTTATTAGAACATTTCTAAATTTATAATTGTTATAGCACCAAAGACGATGCTGATTTTAGTCTGACCATCAATGAAAATTAAAAGTCCTGTCCTTGAGGGAACAGCTCAAGCTGCCCATGTCTCTCCCATATACTGTAAAGCCCCCACCACTTCAAGCCTACTCTACCAGCAGATGTCTAATGAATGCATCTTGCCCTAGTTCTAAAACCAGGATGCACACATAACCATTCATAAGATAAGACTCAATATCACAGAAAACCCACAGAACACCTCTCAACTTCTGTTTTTCCTACCTTTTTATGCAACTTTAATTGCTCATGAACTTGTCCCTCTGGGCAAGCCTCCACTTTGAACTCATCTTGTAGAGGCCCCAGCCTTAGAAGGAATCTCTGGCACTCAACACATTAGAAACTGCTATATCAGGTAAATCAGCCCTGAGTAGGTATCTTTTCAGTGCCTCAGAGAAGAGGTATCCTTGACTAGCCAAAGAGGAAGAAAAAGAAGATGGGTATAGAAATGACTTACTGGGAAGTCCATACTGGAGAGATGAAGGGACTCAGAAGCAGAGAAAGGTAATGAGTTGAACCTCTTCATCCTCCAAAACAGAGCATCTTGGGGTCCAGACAGTCCTGTGCCAAAATAGCCCCAGCAGGGGCTGCACTAAGAAAGGCCAAGTGGTTGGGTTAATAAGGCTTTTAGGATTTCTCATGCCGAGATGGCGGTGCTCAGGCCTCTCCAAGCATCAATTATAAGAGTATAAAACTTTGTGGAATGGAGAAAGGGCACCAAGTTCACAGCACTCACCAGGATCTGATGGGTCTTCGCCCGCCCCCTCTGAACCTCCCAAGTTCTTACTGCGGTGCTTCCAGTTGCTCTCCAATGCTTGGTAAATACCTCACAACTCTGCATCAATGAACAGCATCTATTTATTAATGCTTTTCTCAAAACAGGAAAAAAAAAGTGCAACTTAGCGTACCTCATTTATTACAAACTGCAGAAGGCTACTTTCCAAGAGTCAAAGCTACCACACCAAATCGACTTATGTCCCCAGCAAAGATGGTTACTTCCTGCGGCATCTGGTGCAGACTGGGGCTCCAGATGGGCTTTCTCAGAGTGCACTGGGTGATCAAGCTTCAGTTTCTTGATCTATTGCTCGGGGGTGGTTCCCCGGAAATAACACTTGAGTGAGTGAAATGACAAATGAGTGAGTGGCTAGGAGCTCTGCTCAGTTTCCACTGGAGCTTACCAGGTACTGACTAAGCTGTTCACAGGCTCCAGGAATCCTCCAGGAGCCCCCTGAGGTAGGAGCTAAACTGCCTCGCATATTACAGATACAGAGACTGAAGCAGAGCATTGTGGGATTCTCTGACAAACACAGGGCGATGGAGCTGAGTCAAATTCTGGCTACTTGGTGGCCCCACTCTGACCTGTAATTGTTCTGTTTTCTCTTTTTTGTTTCTTCCTGCTCTCCCCAGTCCTCTGTATATCACTCTTCCTTCCCGCCACTGCCTTTGTTCCTTAGCCTCTCACTTGTTACCAAGCTCCTATAAGCTCTGGACTGACCAATGACTGCATGGATTTCCCTCAAAATGCCCTGGCTTCTCTGCTCCTATGCCACAAAAGCTCAATACCCATCATTTGACTGGAATGGATTTCTCAAAGAGGACCAATGAAGTCTCCCTGCAAACCCCAGGTTCCCTTTCTTTATCAACATCTTACTTTCTTCCTTTCCTTCTCCACCACCTGAGAGTTTCTCCCTTCCTGACAGTCCTTCTCTGTCCGCACTTTGTAACAGTCTGGATTGCTTCTTACCCATGTAGCTAGCTGAACCAACTTTCTACCATCGATATACCCACTTAGCCTATTCATCTATCCATTATATACATACATACATCTTTCCCTCCAATCATCTGTCACATATAATATCCATCTTTCCACCCATTCATTAACATATATATCCAACCATTCACCCATTTTAGCTACCATCCACTCATTCATCCAACCAACCACCATCCATCTACCATCTCATCCAACCATTAGGCCCTACCCAGCCACCCAGCCATCTGAGCCACTCACTTGCCAACTTACTTATCCATCCTGTCCATCCTGTCTATCCATCCATCCATCCATCCATCCATCCATCCTTCTCTCCATTCTCTAACTCATTTAAAAGGATCCAAGCTCAGATCCACTATGACCTTGGGCAAGAGACTTTATTTCTCTAATCTTCTAACATTTCACTTATAAAACAGGAAAAATTAAAAGAGTAGCACATAAAAATTGTTGTCAGGATTACATGCGAGAACAGACATAAAGAAATATGCTCTAAAGATCTACTTACTATATATTTATTCTAAGGATAATCTTCATCCAGTTAATCAACCTTCAAACACTGGGCTTGTTTCTTCCCTTTCTCTTTCCTCCCTTCTCATTAACCACCGAGCCTCTGAAATCAAACTTGGCCTTTCCTATGACCTTTATTAGCTTGCAAGTTACAATCTTGCCTCCTTCCCTGATCCAACACATCTCCCACTCTGCCCCCAGATTCATATTTCAGACACACCATTCTCTTTCCCAAGCCACAACAGGGTCAGAATATATGAAACACCATTTTAGTGATGGTTGAGAGATCTTTTTCTATATTCACTTTTTCAATTTTCTTATCTTTTCATTATAAACACAATACAAACACATCAATGGAGACTTGTAAACTAAAGCGGGGAGAGAAGCATGAAGAATCTCATTACACCAGCAAACCTCAGGCAGCAGGTTGAGGAATTCCCTCATGCCCCCCCTCCCGTATGCAGAGGCTTGTTGTGCTAAGAGGATCTGACAGTGCATACCACCTCACGCCTAGTGTTCATTTCTCATTTATGTGGTATTTCTCTCCTTACCATCTTCATAGCCATCTTCTTTAATGGCTGTGTAATATTCCATTGAGCTGCTTAACCAATTTCCATTTGCTAGAAATTTAGCCTATTTGTAAGACATTTAGAGCACCAGGCACAAGGCAACCACTCAATAAGGTTGGCTATTACTACTATTTCCAATTTGAGCTATCACATATAATATATAGAAATATTTTTGCACAGCTTCTTCCATACTTATCTGTTTCTTTAATACTTAAATGAAGATTACTGGCCCAGAGGGCATTCCTGGCTTTATGCCTTTTGATTCTGACTCCAATAGACCCAACTAGATCCCTCCCACATCCACCCACATTTCCTCTGGCCTTTTTCCCCCGATGGCTTGTTCAGCTTCCCACTGCAGGAATCTATACCTCTGTTGTGAGGCTTTTCCATGAACAAATGTCAGTTTACCCCTGGCAGGGCACTGAGGACAGACCAAAAGAAATTCTCCCACTCAATTCTTTGGCTCACTGGGGTTACTAACAAGAGCCTGGGTGAGAGGTTACTTTTAAGAGTGTGGGTGATTCAAAGGCAGCTGTGTCACCACAAAGCCCACTCCAGCATGGGTGACGAGTCATGAAAGTTGCCCCCCTGGAGCTCCCTGCTTACCTTGAGGCTCTTCTAGAAGGCTCTTCTCCCTAGTGACTATTTGCTGATCCTATAACTTTGGACAGGGCCTTTGTGGGTCTGGTCAATTCGTTAGGTTCCTGGGCCTTGTAAGTTGTCCTAACTTCCTGAGTTTTATATGCACCACGCCCCTTTCCAAAAGAGATGTTTTTCAGGTTGGAGGAAATAACCAACAGTCTCTTTTCTTAGTGCTTTCTCTGAGCCTCAAAATTAATGATCTGGGGCGGCCTTCAGACAACGTCAATTCAGATCTTGAGATAATTGGTGAGGGTGCTTCACCCCAGCTCCCAAAGGTCTCCTGGAGAACTAAGCCCCAGACACTCACAGTCGTGACCAACAGCACCCTTGGGTTGCTCTTTTCCTTTGCTCCTCTTGCTCCCTCCCTTCCCTTTGGGTGCCTCCCCCTTGCCTCTACTGCACTCAAGTCCTCCCCTCACAACTTGCTTTGGGGAAAGCTCAAACTAAAACTGATATGCCGCACAAATTGCAAACCTATCCTGTCTGTTCAACTCCTCCACACTAGAAGCAGCCAACTTGGATGTTTCTGGGTCTTACTGTTTTTCAGACCAGATGTTTACAAGGTACAGTAGACTACCCCTAGCAGTGACATCAGATGGGGGCCATTGCCCTCATTTTATAGGCTTCTTAAGACAGGTACAGACAGTTTGAGCCACTTGCCCATGGCATTCCAGGCCCACAGATGCAGGGCTGGTGTTCAAACCGTAATTCTGCCTTGTCCCCAAGGTCCAGAACTCTTAATGGCTATGGTGTCCTGCCAGGCACTTCCTGCAGCAATCAGAAGGGCTTGTGGCTAAAATAATAGTCACACTATTAATAGCTATCACTCCATTGTACCGATCCGGTTTCTGCACCCTGCATTTGCATTGACCAGCTCTCAGAGCTATCTCCATTGTCTCCTGAACATGCTATGAGTATTTCAACCTGGACTCGTGTTTCCTTCGAGCTCGAAACTCTATCCCTTCCTTCTCTGGCTAGTTTCTATTCCTCCCACTGTGGACTTGACTCCTTACTGTTTTTACCTCCCTCCAACCACACCTGTTACTGACACACCTCATTCCCCTTGGCTGCCTCTGTCGATGGAATAGTGACAAGAAACACCTCATAGTGCCAAACAGAAGCACCCAGAATGGTCCAGCCTTCATCTACAATGGGTAAGAAATGCCATTTCCCCATGTTCTTATTTGACCTCCTGTAACTTCCTCCTTCTCTTCCTATTGCTTAGACCTCAGGTGCCTTCCATGTCTTTATCTCCACGTGTCGGAAATGTCAGAAAGATTATCCCAAACTTGAAAATAAGACCCATTTGAACATGGCTCGAGCACAAAGTCTCTGCGGAGGCCTCGGTTCTCAGCTCTTCTCTCATTTGCTCTGATCAAATGTCAGGTTTCGGGAGGTCAACTGGTCAACTTTGTCTACTAGAGATGCAAATATTTTTTAGCCCATAGTACAGAGACCCTGAAGGTGGCATCGTATTGCACACTAACCACTCTCAACCTAACTCCGAACCCTTACCCTCACACTCTGCCGTCAGACCTGTGCTTCCCAAACACTCTTTGGAATAGTCATCATAGCATCTTGCTAGTTTCCTCACAAATGAATGAGTTACAGAGAACACACTGCCCTTTGAAAACTTAAACACAAACGGTAGTTTGCTGCCAACTGTCTTTCCACGGACCCAGCTTTAGATGCTGGCCCCTAGTGATGACAGGGTTGGGACGAGATGAAGGGTCCCTGCTTTTGCTCGACAGGAAGTTGTGCTTTTAGGTCAGTGCATCCACGCCTAAGGCTGACTGTGATTTGGGTCACAATGATCAATTGACGGTTGTACGTCTGTTCCTGATTACCGTAGGGTGCTGAGGAGCATCTCCGACTTCTACTTGCTACCTGTCAGCAACACCCTACTCCTCCCTCAGACACTGATTGCAAAGTACTGCAAGGAGCAGTTGCTCCTGGTGACCTCACTTCACAGGCAAGCAATCATGACAGATGTCAAGAGCATCTCTAGGCATTCACAATGACACCCAAATGGTTCTTCCTGATGGGCTCACAATACCCAAAGAGATTCTAGAAGCTTCTTCCAGTTTTCAAACGACCACAAACACAGAGTGCTAGGCCCACTCCCATGGCTCAATTGAGACTGGAGACTGTATTTTGAAGGTGCTGACACAGATCAGACCTTCTAGGGACCCATATCTAAGATGTTGGCAGCTTGCTTGCCACTGTGTGTGCTGTAATGAACTATCCTGAGAGATTTCCTTACACCCAGGGGTTTGGGAAGAGGGTGCAACCCTTGGGAGCCCATCTTTAAAAGCTCAAATGTACACAGAAGTCTCAGAAATGTCCATTTGTAGAAGCATCCACCTCTACCTGGTTTACTTCCTGAGCAACTCCCGAGTTTCCCAAAGTAACAAACAATGCAACCATATTTTCTACAACCCTTATTAACCCTCTTGTGGACCCAATGTCTCTTCAAGGCACACTACAAGGTATTGCACCAAGAGAACTGGTCAATGAGAGCAGAATCAAACCTTCACATGGCTTTACTTATTCACAGGGAAATCTAAGAACTGGAGGAAGAAAGAGCTGGAGAGTTGGCTCAGCAATTAAGATGGTTGCCCTTCCAGAGGACCCAGGTTTGATTCTCAGCATCCACATAGCAGGTAACAACCACCAGTAACTCTAGTTCCAAAAGATCTGACTCCCTCTTCTGGCCTCCATTGGAACCAGGCATGCATGTGGTGCACAGACAGACATTCAGGCAAAACACCTGTAGATATGAAATAAAAATAAAATAAATCTAAAAACAAAACAAAACAAAACAAAAAAACCATTAGGGGAAGAGGCTGGAGAGATGGCTCAGTGAGGAAGACACACACACACACACACACACACACACACACACACACACACACACCGAACTAGGCAAAGCTAACAGACTGTCACCTAACACTGGGAGACTAGATCACAAGCCCTCCAGATGAGGTTTTACATCTCCGGTAGTTAGCTCCCAACCCAACTCCACCTGTTCCTCAAAGCTACAGACCCAGGAAGGCACAGGCGGCCCCCAAGCTTTGCCTTTGACAAAGCCATAAACACAAATTCTGACCCGAGCCTGGCTGGGAGACTAGCCCTTAGCTGCCCTTTCTGGTCCCACAGTGCATAGCTAACGACTTAGTCATTCTGTACTTAAACATAGAAAAAAATGCAAATAACTAACACACCTGTGAGGGCAAAGAGAGTCATCTCCACAGTGTGGGCGGCTGGAAACTACAGGACCTTACCGGGTTGGAGGTGATGTCCTTAGGTGGGAAAGTGGTGAGTCCTGGATGTCAGCCCAAGACCCCCAGGAGGTCTGAAATCTTAGGTCCCTTCCCATCACTACCCAGTTTGTAGGAGTCTTTGACTGAACCATCCAAGGTTCATGCTGATTTGGGTAAATCCTGAATCCTTCTAGAAGATGATATCAACTTGAGCATGATTCCAGTTAGCAAGTCAACCAAGTTCACTCCTCTCTCTTCCTCCTGCCTCCTATGTAAGGGAGGTTGGCACCTGGAATTGGTACAGGACACACCCAGACACCAGATTCTCAGCACAAAGGAGATTTATTACCCCTGGGGGGCGGTGGGGGTGCAGAAGGGGTGTGTGCCACAAAGGCAGCAGCAGCAGCAAGTGCAAGCAAACAAGAAAAGCAAGAGAGGCTGTGTCTGCAGGAGGGTTTTCAGGGGGGAAGGGCAGAGCCTGTGCTAGGGCGAGTAGGTAAATCCTGATTGGACACGTTAGTCAGACAATGAACTTTGATTGTTGGACCTTGGTGTTTTGTCTCAGGAATGAGTCAGTGGCCAAATAAGGGAACAGACCTTGGGGGCTAGCTTTAGGAATGTAATCTAAAGGTCTTTAGCAAAAGGGGGAGAAGGGTAAAGGGCAAAACGCAGACACCGTATTTACCCTGCTTGAGCCTGCTAGAGCCCTTCACCCCACCCCACTCTTTCCGGGCGGCCTGGGGTAAGGAACTTCTCAAGGTAGCCTCAAGGTTTCCTGCCAGCCCCTTACAGCAGAGCGCCTGGGCTGGGATAACAATCAGGTAGATGAAGAAGGTCCTTAATGCACTTTACAAATCAGCAGAAGAAAAGTGAAGAGCCCCGACTTTGTTCCTAATGGGCTCTGGTTACCTGCAGCGCTGGTCCTCACAGTTGACTTTAATTGGATGAATCCAGCCTGAGAAAAATCTGTGCTGCCAGCCAGAGTGAGATGTAAGCCTGAGCTACCAAGTTCTTGATCCTGATACTGGACCTTGCCCACACCAAGTCTCTCATACCCTTGTCTCTCTAAAGCGAAGGGCGTAGAAGTGGGTGGCAGTGAATTTCCAAGGTCAACTCGATTTAGAATCGCCATGGAAACACTGCTGGGTCTGTCTGGGATGGTGTTTACAGAAAGGTTCAAATGGAGAGGCCAGGCCCACCCTGAAGGTGAGTAGCACTGCTTTATGGCTGGACTGGGGTCCAGTACCAAGCCAAAGGGAGACAGCATGTGGAATCCCTGTGTTCATCTCTCTCTGCTTCCTGACTGTGGATGCAATGAGACCAGCTGCCTCATGCTCCTGCCACCATGCCTTCCTCTCCATAACAGACTGTGCCTGTAAACTGAGTCGAAATAATCCCTTCCCTCCTGACGTTGCTTCTTACCAGGTCCTTGGTCACAGCAATGAGAAAGGGTAACTAATACCTGTGCTGCAGCCAAGTTCATGGAAGTAAGGTGTAGTGGGACCATTTGTCTTACTTAAGGTTTCTGTTGCTGTGAAGAGATACCATGACCATGGCAACTCTTATAAAGGAAAACAGTTCATTGAGAGGTGATAACTTACAGTTTCAGAGGTTTAGTCCATTATCATCATGTCAGAGAACATGGTGGCATGCAGGCAGACATGGTACTGGCTACATCTTGATCAGAAGGCAACAGGAAGTGGACTCTGTGTCACACTGAGTGAAGATTGAGCAAAAAAGACCTCAAAGCCTTCCCTCACCATGACACACTTCCTCCAACAAGGCCACACCTACTTCAACAAGGCCATACCTCCTAATAGTGCCACTGCCTTTAGGGGTCATTTTCTTTCAAATCACTACACCATTCATGGTGAGTGCCTGCAGGAAAGGTCCTGTGTGCAGGCACCAAGGACCTGGAGCCCTGAGTCTGGGCTGCCCTGACCCAAAGTTGCCTGGTTTTCTGTCTAATCACACTTTGGTTTTATTGAGACACAATTAAAATAACATGAATTGCACCTTGTCAAAATACACATTGCTGAGGGTTTAGATAATATGTTCATAGCAACAGCAGGTGCTGATAGGCACTACTATCCCATTTTAAAACATTCCTAGCATCCCAAAGAAACTCCTTTTCCATTTAGAGTCCCTCCTTCCTACCCCTCCCAAGCCCTAGGCAACCACTAATATGTTTTCTGTTTCCATGGGTTTGTCTGCCCAGAATAGTTCCTTCCATTGTATAGACTCATACAGCATGTGACCTTTTGGGTTTGAAACTGAGTTTGAATCTCCACCCTAAAGCTGTGTGACCTTTATCGGGCCTCCAGGACCTTCCCCACATGGGCAATGGGATCAGAGCGGATTCTTCATTACATGACTAGGTGAGCTGCTACATTCAAAGCTCCAGAGAGGGCATCACTCATAGCCAAGCCCTCCCATGGAGGTCACGTCACTTACAGTCAGTACTGCACACCCAAGGGGGCCTCACTCAGAGTCAACACCACACAGACAGCCACAACTTTGGCTAGTGTTATGTCTGCATTTGCAGCTCTCCTGCCCTGAAGCACCGGGCTGAAATAAGAGATAAAAATGAGGTAGCACACACAAGAGGAAATACCTTTGGCCCTTCCCACTTCCTAGCCAGGTGAGGAATGTATGATTAGGAGCCCAGCTTAAAGGGGTGCAAGGAGTCTCATCATACACACATTTAACTATCACAAATCTAGTTCTTTTACCAGGAAAAAAAAAAAGACAGAAGGGAAAAGAACAATGTAACCACTGCAATTAAGTGTTGTGAAATTATATCTTGCCTGTATTCTTTGTTATGCACTGTACATGGCCGCATGCATTATACATTTTTCTATATTGATTACGGCACAGGCTTGCATACACAAAACCACGCATACTGCACTTTAATGGGCAACTTCAAAGATTTCAAGGTTAATGACAACTCTGTGTTTGCTTTAAACCCTGACTTTACAACCCAACCTCTGAGTAAAATTCAGCTCCATTGTATGTCAGCAATACCAATTTAGAATTATTCCAGATGAATTAAATCAACAATAACAAAGTGGAATCTCTCTAGATGAATTCCACCAAGCAACACACAGTCCAGAGCTGGATGGGAGGCTGCAGCTGACTCCAGTTGTTCAACACCCACCCACCAAGCACCATTTCTGTTCTCCACAAACTCACAGCATCACTTTGAAAGCAAACCACAGGACCACAGGGGTCAGGGAGTGGCAGAACAACGGGGTTAAGAAAACAGGGATAGAGTAATCTGTTATCCGGCCCCCAACAGAAAGGCAGTAAGTAGCTGCAGCCTCTCTCCCTGCCAATCCCTTGTCTGCTTTGTCATATTTCATAGCACTCGTTGCTACCTGATGGACAACATATGTCCCCCTGCTCATCTGTATCACTGAGTGCTCGCCAGGAGGCATCTGGTCTACCTTACTCACTTGGGCATTCCCGGTGTCTTGAAGGGTGCTGCACACTTAGCAGATGCCTGTTAGCCATGACTTACTGAATGCGTGAGGGCCATTTCTTTCAGATGCTTTACTTTTCTCCCATGTGCTGTCCTCCAGACAGCCACAGTCCACTCTTCTCACCTCAGTTTGCTTCCTTGTTAATTATCTAAAAGTAGTGGGGCTATGTTCTATCTCAAAGGCAAGGTTAAGGTAGCAACCCGGGGCATTAGCAGAGTGTGACCATCTAGTGGGAAAGAGAGTATCTAGAGATGTGTGCTCACCCCAAATCAGAAGGCTCAAAAGAATGCCCAGCATATGAGGAGATGGTTCAGCTGATAAAGCTCAACATGAGGGCCAGAATTCGGATCCCCAGAACTCACATAAAACCAAGCAGGCACGGGGGCCTCCTGTAATCCCTGTACTCAGGAGGCAGAGATGGGGTCCCCAGGACAAGCTTGCAAGCTAGATGAGCCAGACTTGGTGAATTCTGACATCAGGAGGGGATCCTACCTCAATAAATAAAGGGGAGAGTTATCAAAGAAGACATTATCTAAAAGTAGTGGTGCTATGTTCTACTTTGGGCATCTACATGCACACACGTGTTCCCATACACATGTGTACTCATACAAACAATGCATGCACACACATTTGTGCACATGTCCCCACTCCCATGTAAACACGTATACACACTCACAACAAGAAAAGTAAATAAATAAATAAACAAACAAATAAACAAATAAAAAGTTAAAAGGACTGTCCATTACCACAGTCCATTCTTCCATCATTGGCTCTATGTGTGGAGGGAGATTCCAGGAACTCCTGACAATAGTGAGTGGGATGCCACATACTCATGCCAGGTCAAATACCTGCATGCCTCTCCATTCCTCTGCCCGGGAACCCACAAAACCATGGATGCTTTACCACACCAGCAAAGGCTCAACAGAGAAAGTGCAGAGGAGTGAGTGGTAGCAGGGCACTAGCAGAAGGTGGGCACAGGTGATCTCTAGCTGCCTGTCTTTCAGGCGGATGGTTCAGAAATTTTACAGTTTCCTTGTGGGGGCCTCCAGCAACCACGAGCCCATTTCCCATGACGGTATTTGATCAGTGACACAGGCATCATTGGTTCAGTGCATCCCTTCTCCCATGTCTCTCTGTCTTCACTCATTCACTTCTGAGCCCTTGGGTCAACTTCCAGATGAGTCCTTTGCATCCAAGCTTGTATCTCCATCGAACGAAGATGCTGTGCTGACACCAGTGTACATTTGAACACCAAGAAAGCCTTCCGGGTTACAGAGCCCTAATCGCCAATGAGAGCTAAATTAAAACCTGTCTTAAAGCTGCTCTGAGAACTTACCCAGGGCTTTCACAGGGGCCTGGGGCACAGCAGCGGAATCCCGTATTAAGAAGATGTATATGTGTGGTGGGGGAGGGGCTGTTTCCTTGCCAATGATCATGACCTTAAGCAACCTATAAAATCTTCACAACTCATCAGGCCTCCCGGCATCTCCAGATCCATGTATGTACGTATTTGTGTGTGAAGGTGAACACATAAGTGCCTGTTCGTGTACGTTCATGTACATGTGTATATACTTGTAGAAGCCAGAGGACAAACTGGAACGCCTTTCCCTAGGTAACATCCACCTTGGGATTCTTTGGGGGTTCTGATTTGTTTTGAGACAGGGTCTCATCAGGCAGTCCTGGCTGACCTGACCCTTACTATGTAGGCCACGTTGGCCTTGAACTTACAGAGAGCTACTTGCCTCTGCTTCCTGGGTGCTAGGATTAGAGACATGTGCCACCCTGCCTGGCTCACCTAAGATTGTTGTTTGTCTCTAAAACAGGGTCTCTCACACCACCACACCCATCTTTCCCTTTTCTCAGTTTGATTCTCATGAGAAGCTGGTCCATTTGACAGATGAGATCACTGAGTCTCCTCTGCTGAAGGTCACATTGTGAATGAAATGAGGGCTTGAAATAGCTTCCAAGTTCACGGTGTGTGGGAGCCAGTTAATAACAACTTTCAAGATACCCACTGCGAATGTTTTAGGGAACTTACAGGTTGGCAGATGGAAACCACCCACAGTGGGAGTATTTACACCACAGAAGTGGTCAGATAGTGCAAACTACATGGTTTAGGGGTGTGTGTGTGTGTGTGTGTGTGTGTGTGTGTGTGTGTGTGTGTGAGAGAGAGAGAGAGAGAGAGAGAGAGAGAGAGAGAGAGAGAGAGAGAGAGAGAGCGCGAGCCTGTTGTTAGGCACTTAGCAAAGCTCCATTGCCTGGCACCCAGTTGGATATTCTTATCCCGTGCTCAGAGCATGGAAGTCACTGACAACACACTGCACTCTGGAGGAAAGGCTTGTTAGCATTCGCCGAATGACTCTGAAAGTGGTAGATCATTATTTGCTTCATGTTAGAAATATTTCTAGTGCTGCTGATTGAATGTTCACAAAACCATTAAAAGGCTTGGCAAGGCTCCTCTCAAATATCTTTTGCATGAAAAGTCTCAGAGATTGGTTAATTGTAGAGGCTTCACCCAGGTCGCTCTAATCAAGGACATATCCAGGCCCCCATGGTGCCCATCCCCAATGCAGGCATAGACAGGGTTTGGGATCACCCATATAATGGGGTTCAGATGGCCCTCTAAGCATGCATAGTCTGGCTAGCACCTCTGCCCTGACATACATGTAGGTGCTCAGCTAATATCGAGCACCTATGTTCCTCTTTGAGTGACAAGTTCCCGTTAGAAATGTCAGAACTGAAGCAGGATCCCTTCCCCTCAGCCCTAGTCTGACATCTCTAACCCAGCCACCCCTATATCCTGCAAGTCTCTCCACAAATGCCTTCATCTGCTTTTCTTACGTGTCCTGTCACCTCTCTTCTGGATGTCTCCACTCCATGAGCTCAGGCCCATGGTGTCTTCTTGAAGCCATATCCTACTCCAGACATTTTCTGCACTGAAGTTGGGTGACCTTCTAAAAGTGGAAATTGAACCATGTTCCTCTACACCCTCCCCTTGTGAACTTCATGGCTACCTATCACTTGGAAACAAACATTAAAACTCTTGAAGCGACCAACACAGGCCCAAGGGCTTGCCACCTCCTGGCCACACCCCAGACCACTGTCCATACTGGACTGTCCCCTTCTGCACAGAGACTTCAGCCAGTCTGTGCCTTCTTCCTAGAATGCCTCTCCCATGCCTCTCCTCTCCAGGGCTTCATCAACCGACTTCTTCCTGAAGCTTTGAGATCCAGCATAAGGCTGCCAGAGAAGCCTCCCAGAACCTTTATCTAGGTCTCACGCCTTGCCTTTTTTATTTCCATTGTCCATCTGTTCATCCATCCATGTTTGCCGAGTGCCTACCCTATGCTGGGCACTGTTGTGAGCCACAGGGACACAGACTTGGATGAATCAGATCACAATAGCATGTGCCATCATGGGATGGATATTTCAGTAGAGGAGAAAGATTAAAAAAAACCCAGACAAGCACAAGATGTGTGGTGGCACGGCCTCACACAACCGTGTTGCCTTCCTTCACCGTGGTTGTCTCGCTTTTCAATTATTCATTAATTGATATCGATCCCCCCTACCAAGCAGAGCCCCAAGAGAACAGAAACTGAATCTGCCATATTAGCAACAGGACCCTAAATACACCAGTGTTACATGGAGCACAGTGGGCCTGTACAGAAATCTTAGGTATTTGTGGGCGCACTAGTCCGAAGTGAATTCTAAGGTCAATTTACTTCGGGCCTGGGACCTGGGATGGAGAATGCCTGATGACTGAAACCCTCACCACACCCCTTTAGAAAGTCTCTATGTACCCACTTTGCCTGTAATTTTGAGTTAAACTAAGGGGCAGATGATTTTTTTGATAGAGACAGATGGCATTGGGGGCCAGGCAGTCTTAACTCTGTTGTTAAAGCACAAAAGCCATCATAACAATTCTATAAACGAATAGGTGTGGCTTCGATCCAAATGAACTATTTATAAAAACAGGCTTCAGGCAGGAACCAGCCCACAGGCTATAACTTGTCACCTCTGAGTCAGATGTCCCTAAATGCCCATAGCTCCTGGCAGTTGAGAGTGAGCCTACCCAGCCCATCACAGCTATGGGTTCTACCGCAATGTCCAGACACTCTCTGGAGAGGGACAGAGAGATTCTCCCAGAAGCACATGCTTCCTGAGTGCACAGCTACCATTTCTGTCTTGTATCACAGGACACACATGGTTCTCTGCCACCTGGGAGGGAAGCAACAGCAGCAGCCTGGGGGACCAAGAGGCAGGGATGATGAAGGCTGCTGCATTCCATTGCAGGCCTCCAGGCTCTGCAGGAGGCTGAGCTCATTTCCGGCCCTGCCTGGGCATGTGTCAGGACTTCTGCCCTCCACCCAGTCCAGCCTGTATTCAGCTGGGAGACACAGGGTCTTTGTGCCTCTGCAGCAGATCGGTGACACTGGCTGGTGTCTTTGAAATTAGACGTGACATGCCAAAACATGCCTATTGCTAATGTTAATTTTCAAGAACTTGACTTTGGCTGGCAGTGGGGAAAAAAATCACTTTACTTCTAGAATGTGTAGTTATATTTAACCTTGTTTGGGGGGGGGGGGTCCTGTAGCTATGGCAAGCAAAAGTCCTCAGAGGCCTACCCACTATGGTGGGATGAGACACACAGGTTACTGTAGTGTTTATGGAGCCAGAGAACCTCAGCCACGACGCTGACACTGTGTGCAGGGCCAATCCGCTGTTCAAAACAGACACAGAATATCACAGCAGCTTCGTGGCAGCCCACATGGAGGTTGAGATAATGAACCTCAAAGATAATGAGAAATATCCTTCACTGGCTCAGGTATTTGAACACTTGGCTCCTAGTTGATGGCACTGTCCTGGGAGTGAACGCAGCCTTGCTGAAGGAAGTATGTCACTGGGGGCGGGTTCAGTTCATAGTCTTGCCACACTTCCAGTTTGCTTGGGGCTTCGTGTTTGTGGTTGAGACTGTGAATTCTCAGCTTTCTACTCCTGCCCCCTGGCTGCTGGGACATCTTGATGTTGAGGGTATAACATACCAGAGTTCACATAACATATCATATCTCTAACATATCAGGGTTCACAGGGACTCAGGGCTGCAGGGTGCTGCTTGTCCTCATGTCGTTACTGTGAGCTGTGAGCGGAGCAATGGTCTGGGTGTTGTTCGTCCTCAACAGCACTGGCAATGATGTCCTTGGGGAGGAGGGGTTGTCTTGGTTCCAAAACACACATCTGCATTTCATCACAGGGACCCCAAAGTCACCTGCTCCTCCCTTCCATCATCATTATTACTGTGTGTCACTATTATTAAGTGAATATATGGTATGTGTGCTCATGTGTGGGGTGCACATGTTTGTGTGCCCATGTTCAGATGCCAGAGGAGATCTAGGGTGTGCTGTTCTACCACTCTACACCTTATTCCCTGAGACAGACTTCCTTGCTGAATCTGGAGCTAGGCTGGCGGTCACCAAGCCCTAGTGATTGCCCTGCCCCAACCCCTCACAGTGCTGGGGTTACATTTGGTTTGGGGAATTTTAACTCAAGTCCTCCTGCTTGTACAACAAGCACCCTTACCCACAGGGCCAATATCCCAGTCCTAGGAAACTTCTTTTTAAAGTAGCATATTGCTAAGAAGTTACCCACATGGGTTTGATTGGGCCTCGGTTTAGAACAGCAGGATCAGTCAGCTATAGGGTCAAGTAGACAGTTCCTATAGTGAGTGCATGGCTTCCAGGAGGAGTTGGGGAGGATTATGGCCAAATGCAAAGTAGGTTCTGCCTGAAGGGGGCAGGAGCAACCAACCAGCATGGCGTGGAAAGAGCTTAAATAGCCAGGGCCTATGAGCTTTCAAGAAATGCAGGAAATCTGGATTGTCTTTTAAATGTATTGATGTCATGAATTTTAAAAGATTTGGGCCACCAGTTACCTTCATGGGTTTAAGTTGACCGGCAGTTGCCAGTCTGAATCCCTGTCGAGAAGCTGGGGTTGAAGAGTTGGGATAGATCCCATCAAGCAGACAGATGACATGAGGTTCAATTGCTAACCCCCAGTCCACCTCTCCCACGGGGCTCTGGCTAGGTGGGAACAAGTCTGAGATGGTATTTCTCCACATTAGCCTTAACCCAGGAGAGAAAGATGACTCTCATCCTTAACCCCAGAATACAGCCACCGTCCTGTATCTCTGGTGTCAGAGGAGACAGGCCATAGGGAATTGTGTTGGCAGCATCCCTCAAGAGGCCAGATTTTCCAGGGCGTCTGGACACCTTGCTGACAGCTAAATGGAAGGGTGGCCCAAGCCTCTGGCTATTTGATTTGATTCTACTGGACTGACCATTGTGATTGGATGACAGACGAATATTTCCCTCTCCTTTTCAGGAGGTGCTGGAGCACAAGCTGTGACTGAGGGGTTCACTCCTTTGGTAGGTGTGTCTTGGAGAAAAATTATCTTCCTTCCCAGGCAGAATGGTTCCTGCCTCTGCTGCCTAAAAAATAAAGCCAGGTCCAACTGCAATCAAAACACCAGGAAATGTCCAAACTTCCTCCTAGTCCATACTGCATTGTCCACAAAGTCCTTTGAAAATTGTTCCTGCGCTCACCCTCCAGGGACCCAGGGTAGAAGAGTAAAGACAGAATACAGGAACACAGCAAAAAGGAGAAAGGGGAAGAGAAGGATGGAAAGACACTGGGAAACGATAGACCCTCCCATCCAGGACAGTGTGTAGTCGAAAATCTAGAATAGAAAGAGTTTCGTTTTGATGGACCTGTTTCGCTTCAGCAGAATTCTCCAGAATAAGAGCTGCAGGCTGAGAATTTTGTAAGGCTGTGGATGGAGCCCCCTTCTGGAGAAAATTTTCATCAGGTACAAAACAAGATCAAAACATACAAAGATGGGCATGTGTGCACACACACGCAACCACAGAACGATTTGGGGCTGTTAAGATAATATGCCTGTCATCAGGTAGGAACTGAAAGCGTAGCTTAGTCTTTTCCTTGCCTTCCACGAAATAGAAGTTATCTGGGCTCTTGAGTAGCTGTGGTTTTCGACAGAAAGGAAAGGTGAGATTCTCAAGACCTGAGCTCTCCCTTCATCTAGAGAGTTAACTTCAGGTGGCCAGTCACTTGTTACAGCCAAGTCCTAGTACTGGAAGAAAGCAGCATGGTTGGCATGATTTTTTGGTGGGTGATTTCATGCTAACACATGGAGGATTCTTCTAGAAGGAAATAGATTTTATTTAGGAGATTTCAAGACACAAAAAGGGAAGAAGGGAGGAGACAGAAAAGGGAAGATCTGCTGAGAGGACCTTGGAGGCTTCCAGTAACTCGGTGGAATTACACAAATCCAGGTCACATACTCAGCCTAGTAGTGTATCAAAACTATTTTGGGATTTGCTAAAAATATTTATAATGATGTTTAGACATGGGAACTGTCACCACTGTGAACCCTTTCTCTTCCCCCATGTTTCCCTGGAACTTCTGAAGTAGTGCAGGCTGCCACAAGTGGAAGTCACCAGGCTAGGGGTGCCCTCTCAGACTCTGAGTCCCTGCCCTCATGGGAAAGGCTTTGCACATGGACCAGGGTCTTAAAATAGAGCAGGCAGAGTGGCGGCCACATGAGAAGATGTGGAGACTCCCTTGATGTCCTAAAAGGCAAAATGCTCACTCTCAGAAAGAACTTTCCACTTTAAGCCAACCGCCACACAGAATTCCATGGAATTCTTTCGGGCACTCTGGAGGGACAGCTCTCCAGACCTGAGCCACTCCCTAGAAAGTAATTCTTGGGGGATTGCTCATGCATGGTGAGAAGCTGGGCTGGGTGGACGTGCTGCCTCATGGGAGTGGGCAATCCCATCGACAGTGGAATTTCTAACTCACACTTCGGTGTTCATTTGTTGCACATTCATAACAGTAGCCAAATTCCAGCCGATACTTCCAGAACAGTTTTTCCCAGAACATCTCAGGAGAAAAGAGAGGTCTTCCAGCCATTATTGTTTAGAAGCCTCCCACCCCCAACCCTTCCAAATTTGGAAAGTGGCAAGTCTGCCAATGAGCAGCCAGAGGCTGATAGCTTCCAAGCTGGGCCCAGTGCCTGCTGTATGTATGAGTGTGTGGAAAAACACACACGGGCTTGCCCTAGCTCGGCAGGGCAGTGACTAATTTGCTCTATCCCATTGTTTTCCCCTTTCTTCTGTTTTCTTTCTGCCTCAGGAAAGTTTGGGTTAGGCTTGTTGACTCAAAGCCTCCGAGACACCCCCCAACCCGCATGCACACACCCACTTTTCTGGATGACACAAAGAACCCCTGCACTTAAACCCCTTGCTGGTGAATGCTGGTGAACTCAATTGCACCTTGCATGCATAGAGACTATTTCCCCTCCAGGTATCACTTCCAGGAGAACATCAGTTACCGTCCTAAAGCAGATCCGTGCTCTGATTATGCATGCCAATCAAAGAGAGAAATAAGCCCTGCAGGGCTGGCCACTTATTTCCAGTTCAGAAGCAACCAAGTGTGCTTTCAAAGCCCACTGTGCCAGCCTGCCCTACAAGAGGAGACACACCAGTTGCTTTGCAGAGGCACCCCGTTTGAAGCCCCTAGCCCCAGCCCCGGAGGCTTTCCCAAGCTCTCCCACAGTCTGCTTTGCTCACAGAAAACATCAGTTTGGATGAGCCCTGGAATCACACTGAAGGAGAAACAGGAAGACAGGAAAACTATGAAAGTCCTGGGTAAGGCAGCAGTCCATGCCCCAGATGCTAACACATTGCCTAGGGCTGCCTGTTGCATGCAGCCTTGTCCACCCAGCAGCCTAGCAGTTCTAAGCGCTGATAGCAATGAATTCTTTTGACTGTGGAGAACCTGGGAACTCAAATAGGGTGAAGCACTCGCCCACGGTGGCTATACTAGCAGCAGAGGGCAGGAAGGATCTACCTGGATCTTTCCATCTAGGTATGCTCTTCCCCACCTTGCTAATTGGGAGACATAAAACCTACTACCTTAGGGATAGTTAGAGCCCTAGAGATGTGGAAAGCTGATTCAAAAGCAAGCATAGTATTCAGAGCAGGACCCCTAGAGAACCAGCAAGCAAATTCCTGGTAGGAAAGGAGCAACTATGTGGACCCCTGGGCTGTGTGTCCACTGAAGATGCCAGAAGTCAGGACGACAGGAGAGCCTGGCCAGCAGTTAGCATCTTACCCTTACTCAGGGTCCTGGCAGGGTCTCAGACACACACACACACACACACACACACACACACACACACACACACACACCACCCTTGAGTCGTTTCTATGGTCATTGCATTTCTGGGATGCTAGCTCCTCTCCAGCAGGCATCTCCCCTTAGAAGGCTACCTATACAACCCTGACTTCCTTTCCTCTTTCCCACTTCGTGCTCAACCATGTGCCTTTTCTTCTGGCACCCAAGAATCCTGGCCAGAAACTCAACACCTATGCCTCAGGCATTCCCTCTCTCCTCCACTCCCCTCTGCATGGCCCTACGCTTCTGCTCTTACCCACTTGTAGGCTGCCAGCTCTGGGTTCCAGAGGGTGCCAAAAAGGACAAGGAGGGACTGAGTCAGTATGTTCTCTGGAGCTTCAGTCCCCGAGGGAGTGCTGGGCGTGCCCCCTTAGCCTCCAATGTCTCTACTATGTCCCCCAAGCATTGCTATCCTACACCCAAACTTCCAGGGATCTCCGAGCTTCAGAGCTTCAGCCCGGCTGAGAAGAGACCCCGGCACGCCTCTCCCGCTCTGCCAGCCCTGCCCTGGCACCGCAGCGATCTGGAGGGTTACCCAGCAGCTGCAGCCTGGTAGGGAGGCTTGAACTTTTTCCTTATGCTCAGCGCCACCCGCCCGGGGAAGACAACAGAGGTTGCAGCCTGGCTCGGGCAGGAGCTCCAGCTGGCTGGACAATGGGGGCCCAAGGAGCTGGGGTACTGGGCCTGCACTCTGGAGAGGGGACCGCGCTAAGGCCCTTCTGAGCCTGGGGCTGGAGAGCCAAAAGACCCCAATGCGGGAGCGGCGGGCGCCTGTGCTTTGAACGACAGCAGCAGCCGGGCTGTGGAGATCCGCTGGCGGGAGGCGCCTTGCAGCTCGCCAGCCGGGCTGGGCGAAGAGAGGACGAGCGCCCTGGGAAGTCAGTGATGCCAGCTCTGGCCTCTCCCAGCCCGGCAGCCCCGCAGCCCGGCAGCTCGCGATCCCAAACGCAACGGCTCTTCCCCGGCTAAGACGCTGGGCTAAGGGGGCAAGCACAACGCCCAGGAGTCGCCTCGAAAGGAGTGTGTATCCGATACACGAGATTCTAGAGGAGGCGAACCAAAGTTACCACACTTGATGTCAGCCAGGATGTCGCCCCTGCTTGCAAAAAGGCTCTGTCCTCCCCGGAACGAGCGTACACACACACACACACACACACACACACACACACACACACACGCACACACACACACACTGAGAATAGCCGGCATGGGGAGCCAGGCCCCTCTAGGATCGGAGCTGGGGGTGACCTCGCATCTGAGCGAGCCAGGTCTGTCTGTACGGCCGCGCCAGGAGCCCCGCGACCCTCAGATCGCTCCTGGCCATCGCCAAGCAGGGCGATCCGAATGCAGAAAGCAGGTGCGGAGCGCGCTGCCAGCGGCTCGCGTTCCCTACCTGGGACAGCAGAACGCACAGGGCGAGCGGAGTTCTCGGCTGCATCTTGCCCGACTAGAAGAAGCGCCTGGCGGCGTTTGCATTCACACACGCGGCTGCACTGAGCATATTTTCCGTGGGAGCCAGCCTTTGAGGAGAGGCTCTGCCTCGCCAGCCAGCCAACTTCCCAAATAGATCAGCGGCAGCATCGCGAAAGCATTGGGTAGCGGCTGATGACCAGGACCAATGGCTTTACAAGACGGATTCCTTCATAACGCTCCCTCGTTTTGCATGGCAGATAGGGGCGAGCACCTCACGGGGGGAGAGCCCCCTCAGAGCAAGGAGGCAGCACGCTGGCTTTTTTTTTTTTTTTTTTTTTGGACTCCTGGGGCCCAGCCTCACAAATCAGGCTGGGCAATGCCAGCCGATTCCACTTTCCCTGAGAACTGGAATTGCACAGGGGACTGGCAGCCACTTCTTACACAGTGCAAAAAGATTCTCTTTATTAAAATGTTAATAAGATCCTCTTTATTCCCAATAAATCACATAAAATGACCCCAGCAGCCCCAGCCCTGTATGTCCTTAAAGCCTTACTGGTAGATTTCTTTGCCTTTGGTGCTTCCCCCCCCCCTTTTTTCTTTCCTCCCCCAAAGTGGCTCTGGCACAGTGGTGTTTGGTGTTTTTCTGCCATCACACAAATCACAAAGAGGACAGATCAATTCTAGCTTGCAGAAAAAATCCATCAAGGAGCAATAGATTTTATTAACTGCTCAGGTGAGAGTGTGACTGGCCTCCACTCCACAAGCGTGCACCAAAGCCAGGACCATGACTTGAGCAAATTCTGTTTTTCCCCTGTGGATGTGACCTTTCAGGGGCCCCGAGCGATTCCCACGGGCTCAGAATAGTGCTAGCCGTGGCTCACAGAATTTTACAATTGGGGAGCCTTGGAGATCAGAGTAACAGGGCCGTAAGGTGTGCCTTCCCTCACAGGGATTTAAGGCTAAAGCAGTAAGGTCCTTATTTTCATGCAACTTTCTTCCTAGAAGGACTTATGGTGTTTTACAATGAAGGGAATTTATCTACCCGAGATAGAAATCTGGGCCACAGGAAAGTTGAGGAAACTACAACGCTAACTCCAGACTACACTGCTTTGCTGTGATTTGGATATGAGCTTCCTAGTGGCCAAAGCAATATGAAAAAAATGAAGGACACCACTTTTCTTATAGAAATGTGTCTAAGTTATACTCAATACTGGTATAAATGGCATCTGTCATAGCAGAACACTGAGCAATGGATCATGCTGAGATCCAGTCGGTTGAAGAATAGCCCAATATCCAGCCAGGGCCTGGACCATGGAGACAATGATTGGTAAATGTTAGAGAATAATGGCTAAGTTAATAAGAACTAGCAGAAGGTGAGAAGGAGCACAGAGTCTGGAGCCTAACTAGCTTGCTGACACCCCTAGCTTGCTAACACCCCTGCTCTTTACTCAGCAGCAAGTTGCCCAGACCCTCTGTGTCTCTGTTTGTCCTCTGGTTAAAACTCCTAAACTCCTAAGATCACAGTGAGGATTCACACATGCAAACTGACATACTTTCTAAACTTCTTCCCTCAACTGCTCCTTAGTCATAAGGTCATTGCATGTGATCCCAAGGTCATTGATAACAATGCTTTGCTGTCTAGGGCTTTGTTGTTTTAGCCAACTGCACACCCTGCAGACAGAAAATGCCACCCAAAGAGCCCACAAAGGATGCTGAGAAAACCACTGCCTCATCTGTTCATCTAATTGCCTAAATAACGCCATCTGCCCTGAGCATTTAATAAATATAGTCTTTAGTAGATGATATGACATAAGAGGACAATGTGAGAGCCATGTGTGTGGAAATCCATACCCATGTTGCTGCTCACTGATAAGGGACAAGCATGGAATCTAAAAAGATTCAAATAAAGATACCTGAAATCTCTATTAGTCGCTAGCCCTGGAAAACAGCCATCTGGTCAACCAGAGGCCAGCTGCCCTGAGACCAGAGATTAGCAAACAGACAGAGAAACAGAAAATGAGGGACAGCTCAGCTCAGAGGATGGGAAACCAAGGCGATTGTGCACTGGTGGAATAGGACAGTCTTCCCTTATCACCATAACAACGGCTCTGTCCAGAGAGGCCCTTCTCTGAGTAGAGAGGGTCCTAAGCTGCACTCAGCAACAATTTGGTGTCCTGTCTTTGAACTTTGGTCAGCCTTCCTGTGCTCTCTCCCATCCATCACCCTTAATGCCTCCCACTAAATATATCCAGACTTCAACCTTCTGAGTAAATGTCAGGGCTAGACTTGTTTCCGATTGGGTGGGGCATGTGAACTGATCTAGCCAAGAAGCTGTGATTGGGAGTGACATGTGTCACTGAAAGGCTGGGGTGCTTCATGGCCACTGACGGACAGGTTGGTTGGTTTCCCTGGCAATAGGGATTAGGGGCATTTGTGCAAGTTTCTTTACTGGGGAGTATTCTCAGGGAAACTTCAGCAGAAAAGAGCACAGAAACAGATGTGACAAAGGTGTGCTTACAAATAAGGCCTTGTCCATCGCAGAGCCCCCAACTTAGAACAGCCCTTCAGAATTGGCCCTGTCCTAATAAGGCCAGCATGTAGATATTCCCCAAGTCATGAGGGAGATGATTTGGCTCAGACCAGGGCAGTTCTCTAGCCTGACCTCACTCCATCACACGCATACACAGCTGAGGTGATGAGTCTCAGGGCACGGATGGCTCTGTGAGTTTGACGGTTTCAGCAAAGACAGATGCGGCTTGTGAACTGGAATCCTGACCATCCCATACCAGCATTCACCAGCATCCCTGGGCTTCTCTCCTGAGAACCTCTACTCTCTAGCAGAAAAGCTCCAGCCAAGTGCTAACTCTAAGGATGTCTGGTCCTTATTCTTTCCTTGCCTCAGGTTCTATAAACTGACTTGCCAAGGCAGGGCAGAGTTGAGTTTTCAAGCCTTGAGGTATTCCTAATAGCCATAGTGGTCTCTGGCTCTCTAAGTTTAAAATGGTAGGAAGAGCCTCGCCAGCAGGATGAGGGCTAGATAGAGACCTGCAGACTCCACCTACATTGAACTTGTGGCCTTGACACCCTAAGCCTCAGTTTCCATTCAATAAAATGGTACTCTTAATATAGTCACACTCCAAAGATGGCTGCAAAGCCCAATGTTACTTGTCCCCTTTTCCCCATACTCCCCTCTACACTCAGAGAATGTAATTTGGATGGAGTTTTGATCAACCAAAGCTTCTGATGATAAAAGGCTTCTGAAAAGGAAATCCATTTTTTGTTTGCGTGGTTCAGCTTGTTTTCCTTTTGACTCTCTAACAGGGGGCTTTTGACTAATGGATTGATCAATGGTGACCAATAATGCTGGTTCTGAGAACCACAGCTCTCTCCCTGTCCACACTCTGCATCCTGTACACCAGCCCTCAGCAAGTCCAGATACCGTCGCAGAGGTGAAACTGTCTTTAGACCCTTTGGAGGTTCACACCCTTTCAAGGCACTACAACTTGGCCGGAGAACTGACAGCCAACAGCTGCCTCCTGTGGGTGCCAGGGGTTGGGACTATTTCCTTTGCTTGGATGATGTGGCTGAATACATTCCAGAGGGGGGGTAGAGATGGCTGGGGATGTGCACAGGCTTGTGTGTCTATGCACAGGCATGTGGGATGTGTGTATGTGTGTGTGCATGCATGTGCACGTGTGTCTGCTCCTATGGACTGATAGCAGTAGGTGTATAGTCTAGCAGAGATATACATTTTTCAAATTTTGCCTGTGCTGTTGTCCATAATAAAACAATGGCAAGCTGGGTGGCGGTGGCACATGCCTTTAATCCCAGCACTCGGGAGGCAGAGCCAGGCGAATCTCTGTGAGTTCAAGGCCAGCCTGATCTACAGAGCGAGATCCAGGACAGGCACCAAAACTACATGGAGAAACTCTGTCTCAAAAAAAAAAAAACAACAAAAAACAAACAAACAAACAAACGAACAAACAAAAAACAATGGCAAGACAAACAGGCATCCCCATGAAGAGAAACAGCTCTCAGAGTGCCTGGAGACCCCGTTGCATGATGGCATACTGGGGCAGCATGGAAGTCCATACAACACCTAGTCAGTAAGTCTTAATGCTAACCATGCTTTCATGCTTTCATCCTAAAATGGTGCACAATCCTTCAGGTCTCTTCAACACCAAAGTCTTGGTCAGTGGAGCACCTGCTTGTCCTGAGCCAGAACACCATTCTGTGCTTTTTCAGAGCCTTCTGTACTCCCTCTGTGTCACCTAGTTCCTCCAACCAGGGTCACTCCAGTCAACATCACATGCTTCACCTTGAACTTGGCTTTGCCACATGACTTGTAAGGAGAGGGAAACAATGGCAGGCCAGCTGTAAGTCCAAGTCCCAAGAGACCCTCTCTGCTTCACTTTGCTCTCCCTTAAGATTTGGATAAGAGATGGACCCCCAACTCCCGAAAAATCACATGTTTAAATTCATGGGTCCCGGCTGGTGGCACAGTTTCAGGAGGTTGGGGAACCTTTAGGAGGTGAGGCCTGGCTGGAGGAAGTGCATCTCTGGGGAATACAGGCCTTGGGGTTTATAGACAGACTGACACTTCCTGTGTCATCTCTGCCTTTTAATTCCACTGAGGTGAGAGCAAGTGGCTGCCATATGCTTCCACTACCACAGAACCACCTGCGGCCACACCTGCCCTCAAGGATGGACCTGAGCCAAAATAAGCCTTTCCTCTCTCAAGTCACTGCTTGTTGGGAGGAATTTGCTCCTAGGACAACAAAAGTAGGTAATGTGGTGGTGTGTTCCTGCTGCTGTGGTAACGCACTCTGACTAAAAGGGTCATTAGTCACTGGGGAGGAAGGGGTCCTTCTCATCTCACCAGTTACAGTCCATTGTTAAAGGAAGCCAGGACAGGAACTCAAGGCAGAAACCCAGAAGTAGGAACTGAAGCAGATATGATGGAGGAGTGGAACAGAAACCATGGCTTTTGTTCATTCTCTTAACGGCTCCTGTTGAGTTAGATTTCTTAGCTAACACAGACCCACCAGCCTAAGGATGCACTGCTCTGGTTGAATGGGCCCTTCTGCATCAATTAGCAATCAAGGAAATGCCCCACAGCCACAACCACACACCCATCTGGTCCAGGCATCCCTCAGCTGAGACGCTCTCTTCCTACCTGACTGGGCTGTGTAACGTTAACAATAAAGACCACTACACATACTTTCCCTATGATGTCCCCAAGCCTTGAAATAGTGTTTGTGGGCCAGCTCGCTGGGGCTAGAATGAGAATGTGGGTGCTTGGAGATCTTTTGTGGAAGACAGAGTGTGGCATCCTCCTGAAGTTCCTCAGCAAGAGAAAAGCCCACACACTGAGGAATAAGACAGGGCACACTCCCTCACGTCTTTAGGTCTGTGGACGTGTTTAATAGGAGCAATATTTGCACACAGCAATGGGTATGGGGCTGGGGCTGGGGTGTCTGGTAGTTTGAATGAGAAATGTCTCCAATTGGCTCACATATTTGAACAACTGCTGCTGCTGCTGCTGCTGCTGCTGCTGCTGCTGCTGCTGCTGCTGCTGCTTCAGGAGGTTACAAAACGTTTAGGAGGTGGAGCTTGGCTGGACGAAGTACATCACGGGCAGCAAGCCCAAACACACGCGCTTCCCCCAAACACACGCACTTCCCCCAATCACACGCACTTCCAGTTCATTCTCTGACTCCTGTTGTAGTTGAAGATGTGATCACTCAGCTTTCTGCTCCCTGCCCCCATGCTTCCCCACCACGATAGACTCCTGTCCCTACGGAGCCATAAGCCAAAATTGGCTCTGTCTTCCATAAGTTGCTTTAGGTCATCATATTTTTATCACAGCAACAAGTATCTAATGAAGGATACTGGGTCACCTCAGCCAAACTGGCCTGTGCCTTTGGGACTTCCCTCCCTCCCTAGCAGCAACACTGGGCCTTCAGACACCAGACTTTCCATTCAAACCGTGACTGGAAAAACCATTAAAACCCCCTCTAGGTGTCTCCCTTACCCCAAATCAGTGGCCGGGGTCACTTCTGCACTGAGAAACAAAGCGGGCCAGTTCAGAAGCACAGTGGCTCTCAGAGCGTGGACCTGGGCCAGAGCGTGGACCTGGGCCAGAGCCAGTCACACCAGAAAGGCACATTTCAGGCCTCTGCCCAGACTCGGTTTGGAAACTCAGGGATGGAGTGTTTTACAACACAGAAGACATATCCTGAGAACCACTGCTCTAGGGAATTCTGCATAACTTGCAATTATTCATTTGGTCCACTCAAAGTGCTCAGAGTGAGTCTAATGCAGATTAGCCATGACTCTAGGCCCGTAGTTCTCAACCTCCCGAATGCTGTGACCCTTTAATACAGTTCCTCATGTTGTAGTGACCCCCGACCATTAAATTTTTTTTCTTGCTACTTCATAACTGAAGTTTTGCTACTCTCATAAATCATAATGTAAATATCTGTATTTTCCCAAGGTCTTAGGAGACTACTGTGCAAGGTCACGACCCACAGGTTGAGAACCACTGAGCTAGGCACTAGGAAGGGTGTTGATGTGGTGAGGATCCGTGCTTACAAAGCTATGACTCAGAGAGAGAATATACAACCCATCACAAGGTTCCAGAGGAGACTTTTGAGACCGGAAGAAGCACAAGCCACAGGGCTTGTGGTGGGGGGAAGGAGGAGTTTACCACAGTCAGACTCCACTGCTGTCACAAGTTATCCTGGTTTCCCACTTATCAGAAGCTGGACTCCTGTCAATGCTGACCTAAATAAACAATAAATAAATAAAATCAAAATATTGCTCATAACCCCACATGAGACTTTAAATGAGCTTAAAGTTTATTCGTCACAGTCCCAACTAGGTAAGTTGCAAAATGTCATTGCCTGT